>NC_061810.1:38521948-38825876 GCF_021462225.1 Girardinichthys multiradiatus
CTGATTAGTTCCCCATGTTCATTGGTAAGGTAAGTTTATTTATATAGCGCTTTTCAGTAACGAGACACTCAAAGCGCTGTACATACAATTACAATACAATCACAAAGAAAATAAACACAGATACAGACCGAAAAACAAATCAAATGATACTACAATCCTTCTAAGAAATCTAAAAATCTATGAATCCTTCTGATAAATCTAAAAATCTCTGGCCAACATTACAATGATACAGAGAACATTAATAATTCTTTGAGTTTTACTGGTAAGAGCTGGTTCTAAACCAATCTTTCTAAAGAGGTAATTCTATCATTAAGTCCTCTATGTAGGGGAAAGCATCTTGTGCTAAGCTTTTACTGGTACTGAAGTTGAACTAAGTAATAACAATCCATTGTAGTCTAATTAAGAAAGCAGGGTCATTGGTGTAAGAGCAGCTAAAGTCCAAATTACTAATATTTGGTTTTTGCTGGTAATCCTTCTGATAAAACTAAAAATCAATGAAAAAGTAATGAAATACTAATAATAATTGGCTTTTGCTGTTAATCCTGATAAATCTGAAAATCTATTAAAAGAAATGAAATCACACATTTAGGTAAAGTAAGATAGGGGGGAAAGAAATCCATTGGTCCTTTTTCCTACCATCCTCAGTATTAATAGCCTTTGGTTCTCATTGTTCTCAGCTAGACTGCTGACACCAAACCCTCACTTGTGAAATGATGACTAGGTCTTTCAACAGAAAACCATTGTAGTTCACAAAGTGTGAAATGTGTGTAGTTCTCCTCCATTAAGCTGCTATCAACGCATGGATCAACAACCCCACCAGCCTGCTTGAGACACTTGAATTGAGCATGCTAAAACAAAGTGTAGAGCTAATTATTAAGAGAAGTAGGGATACTCACTCTTGAGTCAATTTTTGACACTTTTAGTTGTGTTCTGTGAGGTTTTGGGCTATGGTGTTTAACTTTTGATAAGCTAGTTAACTGACTATTTGATTTTGAATGTCGTTTTCAATAAAAGTACTACTATTTTTTCATGTTTTGCTCCAGTTTCTTTGTTTAGCATTTTGAAGCTGAACTTAAAAAATGGTTCTAGTCCAACAGTACAGAATGAGAATACTCCTGTCGTTCCCCCAAGTCTGAAGATTTTGATCCGCAGTTTGCAAGCTTCTGCATTCCGCGGGCTCGTCTTCACACACTTTTCTTCTTTAGGAAGTAAATTGCTCTTGGATTGTGTCAGATTGTATTTTGTTTGCATTAAAACACAATACTTTCATTAAAACACAATACTAAAATAAATATTTTAACAGCTACTGTTCTTCTGTTCTTTCTCTTTTTTCCGTTTTTCTATTTTGCCAGGGTTTTCACTTGCTTCTTGACTGACGTTGGTCCTGTAATCCCAGCTGCACTGTTTGACTGAAAGCACACACATCCCAGTTTAACAGCTTTATTGTTATGATTCTGGCACGTCTGCTCTACCCTGTCTCCCTGGCTGCAATCAGCAGATTAGATGCACCTGGTGGCTGCGGCGGTGTAGTGCAATCTGTGGAATGCCAAGCACCTATGTCTTCCCTGATATATACTGACTCTGACAAGCAGACGGTGCCAGATTTTTGAAAGCCATTGTGTGAGTAGATCAAGGTGGGCTCTGTTTTTTGGTCGTTTTAATTTCTCCCTATCTTACAGGCCAGGGAGTAAAAATGGCAAACCTGACGCCCTATCCCGGATTCAAGAGCCCGCAGAATCTCAGTCTGCGGGTGAAGAAGAGTTTATCCTTCCTGAAACCGTCAGGTTGTCTGTATCCCGAGTTGAGGTTGAAAGAGAGGTCCAGGAGGCCATTAGGGATCTGTCTATCCCACCATCATGTCCACCAGACCGCTCTTTTGTGCCAAAGGTATTGGAGTCTTGTCATTGCTCTCGCCTCGTTTGTCATCCTGGAATCAGCAGAACGATTCAGACAGTTCAGTCTCAGTTTTGGTGGCCATCGCTGGTCAAGGATGTGAAAGACTTTGTTTCTGAATGCACTCAATGTTGTCGAGCCAAGCCTTCTCGTCGCCCCCCTGCGGGGTTGTTGCACCCATTGCCCATTCTCCCTCGCCCATGGTCACACATTGCGATGGATTTTGTGACAGGTCTACCGGTTTCTAATGGTCACTGTACTACTAACCATAATTGACAGATTTTCTATGATGGTTCATCTGGTGCCCTTAGAGAAGCTTCCATCTGCAAAGGAGATGGGTGAGATATTGACCCGAGAAGTTTTCAGGCTCCATGGAATCCCTAATGACATTGTTTCCAATAGAGGACCCCAATTTGTGTCACGTTTCTGGAAGGAGTTTTGTTCGTTGTTGGGAATTTCTGTTAGTCTTTCCTCAGGGTTTCATCCTCAGTCTGATGGCCAAACCGAGAGAGGCAACCAAGAAGCTGAAACCAAACTTCGTATATTATGCGAGTCTGACCCGACCAAGTGGTCACAAAATTTGCCCTGGGTTGAATACACCATGAACTCTATGCAATCAAGTGCCACTGGTTTGTCTCCTTTTCATGTTGTGTTTGGTTTCCAGCCACCCATGTTTTCAGTTCAGGAGAGAGAAGCTAATGTTCCGTCCGCCCAAGCGGCTGCCCTAAGGTGCCAAAGAATATGGAGAAAGGCCAGGAGGTCGATGATCAGAATGTCACTGGTTCAGTCAAGAACGGCCAACCGGAGACAGATCCCTGCACCTAAGTACCAGGTGGGGCAGAAAGTTTGGCTCTCCGCCAAGGACCTCCCATAAAGGGTAGAATCCCGGAAATTGGCACCCCGATTTGTTGGACCTTTCCCAATCTCTAAAATCATCAACCCTGTCGCTGTACGACTGAGATTACCCAACTCCATGAGGATTCACCCCACGTTCCACATTTCTCAGGTCAAGCCCTTCGTGGAGCCCCGATTTGGGACCACCTCCGGGCGCCCTCCACCCACCCGGGTCATTGATGGTCCAGTGTTCTCGGTCCGGCACATTCTCAGGTCCAGGCGAAGAGGACGTGGAATGCAATACCTGGTTGACTGGGAGGGCTATGGGCCTGAGGAACGGACTTGGATTCCTGCAAGGTTCATCATTGATAAGGACCTAATTTGTGAGTTTCATCGTCTCCATCCTGATCAGCCTCGTGGTCCGTCAGGAGCCAAACCTTAGAGGGGGGGTACTGTTATGATTCTGGCACGTCTGCTCTACCCTGTCTCCCTGGCTGCAATCAGCAGATTAGATGCGCCTAGTGGCTGCTGCGGTGTAGTGCAATCTGTGGAATGCCAAGCACCTGTGTCTTCCCTGATATATACTGACTCTGACAAGCAGACGGTGCCAGATTTTTGAAAGCCATTGTGTGAGTAGATATCTAGCGTTCCTTCCTGTCTGATCATTGTTCTTGACCTTGCCTTGCCTTTTAGAAGTATGCCTCTGCCTGCTCCCTGTCGGACTATTTGGATTTTGGTTGTCGACCTTGTTTCCTGCATCTGGTTTATGCCTCTGCCTGCCCCTTGCCTGACGCCTCTTATTCTGATCGTTGACCTTGTTTCTGTCCTTGGATTATTGAGCCAGCCTAGCCCTCGGATTATTCAGCCTGGAGTCACTTCTTACCTGTGCTGTGGAGATCACCGCCTGCCGCCCACTGAGGTTTCCCCTCTGGGTTTCAAGTTTCACTCAAGACAAAAGCAGGTTAGTGACTTTTCTGATCCCTGCAAAATCTGGAGAGACTACAAGTCACTATTCCCTCTTTCTGCCTCAGTGATTCCTGGAAGCTGTGAGGAGTGTTACCTGTGTGACGTTTTCCTGTGGCTGAATAAACCTTTTAAACTTTCAGTACTGTGTCTGGCTGAATCTTGGGTCCGCCTTTTTCTGATTCATAGCACTTTATACCGTCATATTTAATATACTAGAATAAGTTTTCCAGTAAGGCTTGTTTGTCAGATTAAGAGTACTTTTTGAAAATAACAACTTTTAGGCATTTATTAAACACATCTTTCAAAAAGCCCACATTTCTGTACTAAAAACATTTTTTTTTTCATTGGTCTGATGTAATCATTTAATCTTAAATGTCATGTTTTCATTAGCTGTAAACTGAAAATCCTCATAACTAACAGGAAAAAAGGCTTGGAAACATTAGGTTTTGTGCAGTTAATCTGTATAATGTGTTTCAGTTAGGGAGCTAAGTTACTAAAATAAATTAACTTTTCAACAATTTTCTAAATTATTGAATGGATCTGTAGTACTGCTGCATCTTCTTAAGAGATAGGCTTGGTTATAGTGTATTTCTTAAGTATGTTGAACCTGCGTTATACTATAGGTATGCAATTATAGAAGTCCTCTTTTCATTGATTTTCTTTTCAGACATAATCCTTTCCCTAAATACATTAACTACATGATATGATTGTTTAAGTTGTGATTACAATGCATTTAAAAAGTAACAAATCTTTTATTGTCATTCCATGTTTATTAAAAAAACACAATGTCTATAAAATATAAATAAAGTCTCTCCCTTCAAATACTGGATATGATAGTTGAGCTTGGGAGCAGCACCTGTAACATCTCCAGACACCCAAGCAGCAGTGGGACCCACCCATTAAATCAACTCAAAAATTCACCACAGCATCAGGATATATGTTTTGCAAGAGACCCACCAACATTGAGATTTATTTTTGAAACAATGACACCACAAATTGAGAAATCAAAATCACATCAGTGGAACATGTGAGCAGTTGAATTTCTGCTCCGAATTATTAGTATAGTTTTATCGAAATGCCGCTAAAGTGTTTTTAATGCCTAACTGTTGCCTATTGCATATAGTACATTTGGTCATTTTGGTTTCACTCTTCAGGTAATTTACTACTATTTTTTGTTCATTAGAAATTTTTTTGTGTTTTTTTCTGGTTGAAACAAAATAATGAAGCACTTTGGAGCAAATATGCACAGTATCAGTCCAAAGCTGGAAGCCAGAATTGCAAATATCTCCACAGCCACAGTGAATTTTCCAGGAGAGCTGACATATGCTGGGATGAATGTGATCCACACTGCACAAAATATCAGCATGCTGAAGGTTATCAGTTTAGCTTCATTAAAATTATCAGGTAGTTTCCGAGCTAGAACAGCTAACACAAAGCAGAAAACAGCCAGCAGGCCGATGTAACCCAGCACAGCCCAGAAGCCAACAGCAGAACCTAATGCACATTCCAGGATGATCTTCTCTTTGTAGGTGGTTAGGTTTTTCACTGGAAAGGGAGGACTCAAAACCAACCACACAGTGCATATTATAACTTGAATAAAGGTGACAGACACCACGGTCATTCTTTGTTGCGGAGGACCGAACCATTTCATGGTATTGCTACCTGGAAGTGTAGCTTTAAATGCCATTAGAACCACTAAAGTTTTCCCAAGAACACAGGATATACAGAGAACAAATGTGATGCCAAACGCTGTGTGCCGCAGCATGCAGGACCATTTAGAAGGAACTCCGATGAAAGTCAATGAACATAAGAAACACAGAGTCAGAGAGAAGAGCAACATGAAACTCAGCTCAGAGTTGTTGGCTCTGACAATTGGAGTTCTCCTGTGACAAAAAAAAATCACTGCTGTAATGATGGCAAGACAGGCCCCACTAACAGAGAAGGTAGTCAGGATGATTGACAGAATGTCATCGAAGGAAAGAAACTCCATAGGTTTGAGGAAACAAGCATCTTTCTCTGCATTTGGCCAGAACTCTCTGGGACAAAGGAAGCAATCAGGAGCATCTGAAAAATTAACCAAAAACAGCCATTAAAACATTACCATTTTGGATGTATTGATTTCCATATAAGAATAAATTTACCTGTTATATTAGTGATCTCTCCTTCAGGACATGGTATGCAATCATAGCAGCAGATGGGTTTTCCTTTCTGCAACACTTTACGAGTTCCTGGAGGACAACTCTCAGAACATATTGACACCGGTATCTGTCATAGAGACAGAGGCAAACAAAACATTTAAACTGTTTTGTCCAATCAGTTCACAAAGTCTGCATTTGATAAATTATTGTCATTAAGTACATTACTTGTGTGCTATCTTCCAGCCAGGTTAGGTTCCTGTTGATAAGAAACTGTTCTCCCATTGGCAGGGATGCATCATAGTACCCCACGGTTAACGGCTCAATAACTCCACTTTTACTCTTCTGCCAGTTTACCAGTTCGTAAAAAGCTATAGGATCCCCATTACTATCAAATGAAATATGGTAACCATTTTGGGAAAAGCTGACTTTCTTTAGTTCACTTAAAACCTATGAAGCAATAAACACAGAGAGAAAGGAATCAATGGCAACAAAAAGTTATCCCTAGGGTAAACGTTTAATTTACAACTAATTAAAAACTGTAAGATGTGTTGATTAACCAAACTGACCTGTTTGGGCTCCAGTCTCATGTATTTGTCACACTGTATGGTAGCATTTGTCTCCTGACATACTACATTGTGAATGGCATGTGCTATTGCATAAACAGCCTTGTACACCATGTTTGAAACTCTTAATTGAGATGTTTCTGTGTACGGGCTTTTAAGGGTTTTTATGTCTTCAGTTCCATCACACACTCTCTTGTTTAGTTTAGAAGCTGAGAAAAAATAAACAAGTAAATAAATAAATAGATGGACATTCTTTTACATTTGTCAAGAAACATGATGCTAACAACTCGTATTTAATGTAGACACTCTCAGGTTATTACAACGTAACTATCAAACAATTTTAATGTAAAATACACAACTAAATAAACAAGCATTTTCAAAATAAAAAAGTTATTAACTCAATATTATATCACCCGGCTTATTCTGAGCTTTACAAATAATTCAACAATTTTATATCATCATTTAAAGTCATGACTGCAGCTTTTTAGGTCATAAAAACAATTTGTCTTTAGACCTCTGCTATATTTGATACATTTTAAAATAATGTTGCTGACACAGAACATGTGAAGTTTTTTTATTGTTTTATTATTTATTTACTTAGGGGTTTTTAAGGCAACACTTTGGTCTAAATTAAATAAACATCAATGAGCATATCAAATGACAGCAAAAAGCCAAATTTACATCCTAATTAATATATTTTTTTATTTGTTAACTTGAATCAGGGTTTGTCAAACACAAACAAATGCCAGAAAAATATGATCTGTCTTGTAAATGTATACAGTATATAGTATGTATACTGTATACATGTATACAGTAGAACTTTGCTGCTTGTTTAGTTTATATTTTGTGGTCACACAGAAAACCGGTGGAAGAATTAGAATGTCTCACTTTTTGTCAAGCTGCAGTTGAATGCATTCTCCCAAAACTCAGTCAGCACTGTGGAGGCAGCCACTTCAGAGACAGAGAGATCTAGTAGGAAATCTCTCAAACCTGGGATCACAGATCGTTGAATGGCAACTCCAATGGCCCCTGTGCAGAAACTGAAACTCATCAGATTTGGGTCAGTTATCCAGGCCTCACTTCCAATCCACTGACGAGATGGAACAGGTTGCCATGCCAGCTCTTCCAAGAGGATCTTCATATCTCCAGGAGCTGCAAATGCTACAACAACTGTTGCTGTTGACCTGAAGAAACATTTATTTTATTCTGTCAAACTATTTATTGTAATCTTAATAAAGTCTAATAATTGTATCTTTGATTCAGTATAGTATAGTATGGTGATGCACATCTATACAAAGTACATATGCAGGAGACACAGAGACCTCCGGATAACATTAGCAACTCTTTGGATCTTGCTCTCTGGGTGGGTCCAATCGAAGGATTCAACGTACTCCACACAGATTCCTTCTCTGCGTGCCGTTTCAAGAAAGGTTGCCATGCCATAATTTCCATAATCCGAGTCTGAATGAACAGCTCCTATCCAAGTCCAGCCAAAGTGTTTCACCAGCTTTGCCAGAGCAGCAGCCTGGTAATGGTCACTAGGAATTGTTCTGAAAAATGTCGGGTACTCATGTTTATTTGACAGACAGGCACAAGTGGCAAAGTGGCTCACCTACAGCAAAAAAAAAAAAGAAAATATAATGAAGCACAGATATACTATAGTTTTAGTTGGCATTGAATTCTTTTTTCTTACCAGAGGAATGTTGAAAGACCCGATGATGCGTGCCATGCTGATAGATAGAGTGGATCCAGAGTCTCCGACAACAGCTATCACTACACCAGTCTGAGAACAGTTACTACCTTTGTAAAACATGGGGTCCTGACCATTTGATAGCTGAAATGCCACATGCACAGCTACGGGCACAGCTGAGCATGTGTCATAGATCTGATAACCAAGTTTGATGCCAGGCAGCAACTTTGTGCTGTTGTTTATCTCCTCAATTGCAAAGATCATTGTTCGAGAGAAGCGTAGATCCCGGGCATTAAAGCTGAGAGTCAAATCAAAGTATTCTTAATAAAATACTAATCATTATGAGCAAGTAGCTGGCATATGTTGAAGAATGATCAACAATTCCATAACAGAATATGAAAAATCCTTTCAAAATTCATGGAAACTTTTTAATAAATTTTATTTACACATAACCTCCATTAAGAAAGAATATATGTACTAAAGATATTTAACCTAAATCTACAGCTAAATTTACATAAATGTATTGCCAACAGTTTTAAAGATTTTTCTTCTCTAAAAACATAGCAAATTTACATAGAACTTGCAACACTTCTGCTTCTTACTAACCTTCCAGTGCATCTTGGATGTTCAGGCTTTGTGATGTAGTTGTTTACCACTGTGTGCATTTGGTAGTGAATGAAGAAAGCACCTCCAATTATGAAGTCCCCATCCATGGAAAATGCAGGTAGACGAGCAGTACCCTGCAGGGTACATTTCAGCAATGAAGCCTGAACACTGACACTGTCACCAGTAAGAGCATCAGTAGGTTGAATCTTTCCATCCAGTTCCAGTAATGCAACAACTGTAAAGAAGTTGAACAAACTCACTGCTAATCTCAGACAAATCTCCATTCTTCAAGATTGTGAGGTTCACGTGTGTTTTTATTGGTCTTTTACAGTACATAATAGATCAGGTGACCGCTCATCAGAAAAAGCAGGAAATAACAAATGGCAATCCAGAAGAAAGAACACCTCAACAATATTATGGTAGCAGGAGTGTACCCCTCCCTTTAAAACCCTCTCTGTCTTAATGTAAACAACAAGGAACGTGATTCATTTCAATCTGATGCAGTCATCGCAGTACACGGCAGCAATTTTAGAGCCAGAAAATATCTCTTGACAGCATAACAGCTGAGGTAGAGCATATGCTATGATTTTTCGGATGTTTCTTTTTTTACTACTCCTTGGCTGCTAACTTGACAATTTTTTGTCGCACAGGGATAGGAGGGACATCATTGTAATCTTTGCTTTTAAATGATATCTGGTTTGCAAACCTTGCTTGAAGGAGTAATTGCTTGAGCTTTGAATTATGTTTAGTTTGGGTCGCAATGCTTGGGGGCGTTTAGTGGAGTTCCTCTCCTCCATTTTGTAGAAGACAACTGCACTTCTTGTCTTAACTCTTGAAAACATTTTGTGACCACGCAAAAAAATCGGATTTCACCAAAAAATCGGAATTAAGCATTAAGACCTGCAGTGTGAACGTAGGCAAAAGAAAACCCAAAACAACTTCTCAGCTAACAACAATACTTCAGTGTGGAGTTTGCAAACTATTACTATCTATAGGAGCCCTTTCCCCCATGCTGTGATGACATCTCTCCTGGCTGAGGATCTGACAGTTTCTTCTGTAGCTTTGATTCACACCTCACTCACACAAAGAGTTGACCTGTATCTCCCACCAATAGCTCTACAACCCCCTCCTCTCCTGCCCTGCCTGTACTAAAGAACAAAGAAAAACATTTTAATAGCGTCTTCCAGCATCTGAACAGGAAGAAAGCTCTGGGTCCTGTTGATGTTTCCCCTCTCTGCCTGAAAACCTGCGCAGACCAACTAACCTCCATCTTCACTCATATCTTTAACAAGTCTCCAGAACTATGAGGTTCCCTTCTGCTTTAAACATTCCACTGTCATCATGGATCCAAAGAAATGCCCCATCACAGGATTAAATGACTACAGACCTGTTGCTTTGACATATGTGGTCAAGAAATCCTTTGAGTGACTAGTGTTGAAACACCTGAAAGACATCGCAGGCCCCCTGCCGGACCCCTGCTTGCTTACCGAGCAAACAGGTGAGTAAACGATGCAATCAACTTCGGACTACATTTCATCCTGCACTATCTCAACAACCTAGGGACTTACGCTAGGATCCTTTTTGTAGATTTTCAGCTTGGCACATCAATGCCTGCCTGCCTGCCTGCGCTTGCCTGCCTGCCTGCGCTTGCCTGCGTGCCTGCCTGCCTGCCTGCCTGCGTGCCTGCCTGCCTGCCTGCCTGCCTGCCTGCCTGCGCCTGCCTGCCTGCGCCTGCCTGCACCTGCCTGCAGACCTGTTGCTTTGACATATGTGGTCAAGAAATCCTTTGAGTGACTAGTGTTGAAACACCTGAAAGACATCGCAGGCCCCCTGCCGGACCCCTGCCTGCCTGCCTGCCCGCCTGCCCGCTCGGAAAATATTTAAAATACTTAATAGGGTCTGCATTGCTATGCTCAAGTTAGGTTTAATAATGTGTGAAATGAAATGTACTGTGGATTGCTCAACATAGGTGTGTGTGTGTGTGTCTGACTTGGCTGTGGTCAGCCTGGCACCAGTGAAAATATTTCTGTACATGTCTCAGATAACAGCCAAAAGTAGAATAACAGGAATGTTGTGAATGTCTGAACAGACAGCTGAATGCCAGGTGTAAGAGTTCAACCAGATACTCAGCTAAAAATATGTGTTTTTCTTTGTAATTGTACACCCCTTGCTTTTGAATAAAAACCCTGTCTTTGGGGAGGAAAAGTCAGAAATGCTCTGGTGACTCAGCTGACACGTCTCCCCGGCCGGGCGAAAGAAACTGTGTTTCCTTTTATTATTTAATTTTACTAAAACAGTATAGCATAGGACTTAGCTTTACCAAAACAAACGAGCACGCAGGAGTTTCTGGGAACAACTCCATCAACTTGGTGACTCCCGACGTGATTTGGGAAAAGCGAGGACTTTCGGCTAAATCAGAACTTCACCAAAAGACTCTGACCCCCGCACTTCTTACGAGGTAAGCAGAAACCTGTTTAAACGAACTCTGCACTTTTGGCATTGTCGATAGGCCTAAATTATTGGTGTCAGATGTCTGAGTAACTGAAATGTTCTGCTAAATTTAACACGTGTAAAGTAATGCATTATGGTACAGTAAAAGGGTTCGAGGCCCAAAGGGTTAGAAGCCCTCTAGATAAGGTTTGAGGCCTGTAGTTGGAAGATACTACAAATTCTGTTTCCTGAGTTTGGCAACTCAACATGTTTTCTGACGAGAATTCATGATTTAGGTGGGTTGAAGGCCCGGGGGGTGGGGACCTCCGAATTGTAAACAGTTTTCTTAAGGTTTGAGTCCTTAAAATAGGGTTAAAGTCCCTAGGTTGTGCATTGTATTCTGGAGTCAGAAAGCTAAGACCGGGCAAAAACACAAAGGTTTGAATGCTGTGTTTTATTTGAGTTCTGTCTCAATAAAACCAGATTACAGATGTGGTAAAACTTAAAAACACATAGTCAAAAGTCCCGTGATGCTATGAGCAGGCTGGATGAGCCTGTGAGATCAGTAACAGAGTCTTTGAATGTGAGTTATATATATAATAGTGAGAGTAGAACAGATTAAGAGAAACTATGAGCTGAATAGGATAATTCAGCTAGAATAAAACAGAAACTGGAGCGCATTTAGTGCACTCCAATAATAGATAGAAGTTGCATAAAACATAAACACATAACACATACTGGAATGATGGAAAATAATACAGCGACCTTCTCCGGCCCCTGTATGTCCACATGTCTGGGGAAGAGTTGATGGTTTAACTCCTGTCTGCTTCTCATTTTTTTCGGGATCAGAATTTGCCTTTGGAATATGCAGAACAGTGGGCTGTCGTTGATTACAGACTTCACAGATTAAACGATTATTACAGTCTCGGTTTATATGACCAGTACATAAGCATCCAAAACAAATTCCTTTTTCCTTCAAAAAACGAATTTTCTCTCTGTGTTTCTTGTTTTTAAACTGTTGGCATGTTTCTAAAAGGTGTCTACCTGAACAACAATGACAGTACAACCTTTGTGTCTTTGAACCACTTGCTGTAGCTTTATATTCAAAGGAATCAACTGTATTACTGTAGTAGCAAAACTACTCCTCTTCGTTCTGATCTTTGACTGTTCCTTGAAGTTGCTGGAAGATCTCAAACCAGCTGAATGTTGTGATCCATATACATCAAGGTCTCCAAAGATTGGATCAGACAGGATCCGTACATGTTTCTCCAGAAACACAACCACATCGATAAAATTAGCTCGTTGATTATATGTCTCCAAAATGTCAGCTCTTCATCGCTCCCTGAGTTTGTATGGTAGCTTGGAAATCACCATTTTCATGTTGCTTGGCATATCCAACTCCTGCATATGTTGAAGTTCTTCCATGACATTACAACATCCACGTAAGAATAAAGCATAAGCTTGTAGAGCTTTAACATCCTCAGATTTTATTGATGGCCAGTCTAAAGCTTTATTTATGTAAGCTGTTGCTATCTTGAACTCGTTCCCAAAATGTTCTTGAAGAAGACCCTTTGCCACAATGTATCCACGTTCAGAATCCATATGCTGGCAGCTGCAAACGAGCTCCTTAGGCTGTCCTCTTGTGAACTGTTCCAAATAATACAAGCAGTCAGCTTTGCTTGCTTTGCCTTCGACTCCTTGTTCAAATGCTTTAATAAAAGTTTTATATTGAAATGGATCTCCTTCAAACACAAGTATTTCTCGTGATGGCAAAGACAACAAGCGCTGTTGGTGCTCAAGGGCAGCTGTTATTTAATTTTGCTTGTGCATAATGGTGACAACTTCCCCAGGAAGAACTTGATCGAGTTGATGATTTATCTTCTTTCTATTTTGATGTTCCCAAGCTGTTGTTGCAACATGCGGCAAAATATGTGGTGCTTCCAGGTGCATTTGATCATGTCCATCCAAGTGCTGCTTTATTGCTGAAGTTTTCATTTCAGGCTGTTTTGGTCGAACATCCATTGTTTGCAATTTGCTTTTTGTTGGTGCTACATTCTTCTGCTGCGTTATTTTACATGCTTCAGGCTTGTATTCCTTTGTCATGGCGTTAAGAGTTGTAAGTTATGTCCATTTCCTTTTTTCCTTTTCACAATAAGAGTTAATTCCATCAGTAAATGCAAGAGAATGACACTGTTCATCAGAAGCCTGCAGAACTGCCAACTTAGCAGTAGACACAGCTAACTCAGTTTCCAGGTCAAGCTGTTCCTTCCTCCTTTTTATTAGTTGTTCCTGTTCCTCCAATGCATGACGATCCTTTAAAACAGCCATTCTTGCAATAAGTGCAGCCCTTTCTGCTGCTGCTTTAATTTGTGCAGAGGAAGTGGTACTTGATGTATTACTGGTAACACCTTTGTTGCAATGTTTCCCCACATTGGAAACACTATCATTAGGGTCAATGTCATCATTATGCACCTCATCATGATTAATATTATCAATATTCAAAATACCTTCATTTTTAGACATCATCTTCTTTTGTTTAACACACTCTTTCACATTTTCAATGAATTCATCAAATATAATTTTTGCTTTAAACAATGTTTCATGTTTTTCTTTATCCTCAACTGGCAATAAAATAATTAGTGAATCATGTATACATCTTATTTCTTCACACAAATCAATGTACCCATCAAGAGATTTCTCTCCTTCTGAAAGCAAACCATTTTGCATTAAACCTTGTATCTTTTTCTTTAAATTGCTAGCTTTATTTAGCTTAGTCTTCCTATCAATTTGCAATCTATCTATTCTATCAGCAATTGCTTTAGCAGAAAGTTTAACCACCCGCTTGCTCCTTTGTGTGTCCCTACAGCTGGCCACAAAGTCCGAGCTGCCAGGAGCAGCTGGCGCACTAACACCAGCTGGTATATCCACATTTTCTACGCAATCCTCCATTTTTTAAAGTCCAATAGTCAATAGATAGCAAAAAGTCAATAGATACAAAGTCAATTCTTCATCCACTTCAGCAACCAGTGCATTGGGTTTACGCTATTATGTGTGCACACATTAAGATTTAGATGGCCATCATAATACTAGTAGCGCTAAACATACCTAGTTCTGATGAATGCTTTCAAATCCAGCAACGAGAAGATCCTCACCGACGTCGATCTTGTCCAACGTCACCCCCGGCTGCAGGTGAGCTGAGGCCAACCAGCTGACGCGTCATTCCAAACATACAGGCTCCATCATGAGTCTCTCGTCGTAGCCAAACGTCATCAATCTCGTATCCAAAGCTCCATGCAACGCACAGTTCTCAAACTCACAAACAGTTTTTGACTTTCAATGTAGAGGCCAAGCCAATGCTTTAAGCCACTGAGGTGATAAACTGGGCTAGTGTTGACGCGCTCCTTGTTGTCTTGTCGTATGAATTAAAGTCCGAGTTAACACTACTCATTATGCAGATCATCTATTTGTTTTGTTTACATCTCATCGGTTTCCTCTTGAAGACAAACATATTTCCACATGCTTACACCTGTTGACAGCATCTTACTTCAGCGATCAAAAACTATTTCTCCCCTTCCGGGTGGAACACCTGCCTCACAAAAAAAGGTTCCGCCCTTATAGTTCGCTGATTAACCATGTGACCAAATATCCAAACAGTTTCATCACCTGTTCCTACAGAGGTAATTTAAAAGAGTAAAATAAATTAAAGAGAATAGAATGATGGACAAGAAAATGAAAGGAAAATGGGACTGAAAACACAACTAATCATGCCTAAATGGCACAGTCAAAGGCCACTCTAAACAAATACGTTTTTAATCTTGATTTAAAGCAACTTAGGGTTTCGGCGCTTTTACAGTTTTCTGGCAGTTTATTCCAGATTAGTGGAGCATAAGAACTAAAAGCTGCTTCTCCATGTTTAGTTCTGGTTTTGGGTATGCAGAGTAGATTTGAGCCAGAATACTTGAGAGGTCTGGGTGGTTGATACACTGACAACAAGTCTGTAATGTATTTTGGTGCTAAGCCATTCAGTGATTTATAGACTAACAGAAGTATTTTAAAGTCTATTCTCTGAGCTACAGGGAGCCAGTGTAGGGACTTTAGAACCGGGGTGATGTGCTCCACTCTCTTAGTTCTAGTGAGGACGCGGGCAGCAGCATTCTGGATCAACTGCAGCTGTCTGATCGACATTTTAGGCAGACCTATGAAGACACCGTTGCAGTAATCAATTCTACTAAAGATGAACGCATGTATTAGTTTTTCAAGGTCCCGCTGAGATATTAGTCCTTTAATCCTGGAGATGTTCTTTAGGTGATAGAAGGCCGACCTAGTTACTACCTTTATGAGCCTCTGAAGGTTCAGGTCTGAGTCCATCACTACACCCAGGTTTCGAGCCTGACTGATGGTTTCTAGCTGTATTAACTGAAGCTGTGTGCTAACTTTTAAACTCTCTTCCTTTGCTTCAAAGATTATTACTTCAGTTTTGTTTTGATTCAGCTGAAGAAAATTTAGGCCCATCAATGCAATTATTTCTTCTAAGCATTTACTCAGAGCTTGAATGGGTTCATGGTCACCTGGTGACATTGTAGCGTATAGCTTTGTGTCGTCAGCATAGTTATGATAACTTACGTTGTTGTTTATTGAAATCTGAGTTAGGGGGAGCATGTAGATATTGAATAGGAGGGGCCCTAAGATGGACCCTTGGGGAATGCCACATGTGATTTTTGTGCTCTCTGATGTAAAGTTACCTACTGACACAAAAAAGTTCCTGTCCTTCAAGTAGGATTTAAACCAGTTGAGTGCTGTACCAGCAAGGCCGACCCAGTTTTCCAGGCGCTCTAATAAAATGGAGTGATCAAGAGTGTCGAATGCTGCACTAAGATCCAATAATACCAGCACCGTGGTTCTTCCACAGTCTGCATTTATACGGATGTCATTGAACACCTTGACAAGAGCACTCTCTGTACTGTGGTGAGCACGGAAGCCTGACTGGAAGACATCGAAGCGGTTAGTCGTTGTTAGGAAGTTGTTTAACGGCTGAAACACAGCTTTTTCAATAATCTTACTGATGAAGTGGAGGTTTGATATAGGCCTGTAGTTCTGCAGTAGCAGCTTGTCCAAGTTGCTCTTTTTCAAAAGAAGTTTGATAATTGCTGTTTTTAGGGCCTGGAGGGGAAAACACCTGACAAAAAGGACGTGTTTATTATTTGAGTTAAATCAGATGTTATTACAGGCAAAGCTTTCTTAAGGAAAGCTGTGGGTAAATGATCGAGACAGCAGGAAGAGCTTCTAAGATTTTGCAGTTTATTTGGTGAAATTGGGAAATTTTGTCAAAATCGGTTCTAGTTGGAGACAACATTGGTACTGGAGTTGATGTGGATGTGTTGACTGCCTCTCTGATCTTTTGGTTTTTTTCAGTAAAGAATTTAGCAAATTCATTGCAGGCCCTGGTAGAGTGGAGTTCAGATGCTACAGTTACAGGAGGGTTTGTTAACCTGTCGACCGTGGCAAATAATGCACGAGCATTGTTTATGTTTTTGTTGATGATCTCAGAAAAGAAAGATTCCCTTGCATTTTTCAGTTGTAGGTTATATCTGTATAGTCTCTCTTTATAGATAATATAGTGAACCTGGAGTCCAGTCTTTCGCCACCTGCGTTCAGCTTTTCGACACTCCTTTTTTTCACTTCTGACTGGTGGAGCACTTCTCCACGGAGAGATTTTCTTCCCAGAAACGACTTTCACTTTAATTGGAGAAATTGAATCAATGATGTCCGAGATTTTAGAATGAAAGTTATCTACCAGCTCATCTACAGTGTTACAGGGCAAAGTGGAGGTAGAAGAGTAAATCTGGTTAAAGGTTTCAGCAGCTATTAGGGTTCTTTGTCTGATGGGGTACTTTTTCTCTGGCAATTTCTCTGTTTAGAATGAAGGTTGTTCTCAAACCTTTTATTGTTCTCAGTAGATGGATAATTTTCCCGGTTTTTATTCTGTAGTGGAGCAAATCTGTTTTGGAGGGGAATTCCATTATTTCCAGCTGTCTCACTCCTATCAGTTGTGACAGCAGCTTGCTGTCGAAGTCTCCTATACCCAGAGGAAACGGGGGCATTTCTCTGTAATTCTGGCCATTCTAATTTATTTAATTGCTGAGATCTTCCAGTGAGTCGTCCACCTTGATTTTTTGGCCATCCCCCTAAAACATGCCAGGGGGGTGTGCCGGTAGGTTTATTCTCAGTGTTCTGATTGCTGGCTGAGTTGTTGAGCTGGCTGTCACTGTTTGGGATCACAGGGAGAATTGAATCATCGTTGTACCCCATATTCACCTCCACATTCACTTCTAGTCAATGGATTTTCATCTCCAAAACAGCCAATTTCTGTAAACGTTTGTCAAAGTCCTCTGTGGTGAAGGGAGGCATTTTGTGCTGATTAGCTGGCGTCAACTTGTCCTGCTTTTGAGTTCAATTATAAAAACATCAAAGTCCTTTAAAAAAAAAAAAAAATAATAATAATAATAATAATCCTTGGGAGTCACTGGTAAGAAGTTGTTTTAGTCCAATATTTCCGTACTTTTGGCTAAGAGATAAAAAGTTAGGAGTAAAAGAATGCAAGCAAGCAGGGAGCTTAGGAGAAAAGCATCTGAGCAGGCAGAGAGGCGGAAGTGGGTTAAGCGTGCAAACCATATACAGAGGCCTTAGTCCTTGGGCTGTCCCGGGTTTGAGTCCCGGCACTGGCGACATTTGCCGCATGTCTTCCCCTCTAGCTTCATTCCCATTTCCTGTCTATCTACTGTCGAAAAATAAAGGCTGCTAGTGCCGGTAGAAAATCTTTAAAAAATACAACAATCAATAATAATTATACTTTTGATAAAACATGAAGACATTAGCGTGATTTAATATCCGAAATTGAGAAGAAAAAGGACAGGGAGAATTTGTGAGTAAATATCTGGTTTCAAAGACTCTATTCCCGACTTGATAAAACTACAAAAGGATTTGAATTGCACATTTACACCAATGACTTATGACTTCACTTGGACTTAAAAAGACTTGAACCAAGCAGAAAATGTGTTTCAATGGAACCGCACCTGGTGCACAATGATAGAGCCATGCCAGGCACATGATCCGGGCCGCTGCATGCCTCTGGCCATTTGCCAATATTCCTTCTTCTGCACACTGGGTTGTTTACCCAGCAGTCTTTGATCATTAATTTTCTTGACTTTGCTGTGTGTCATTGATGACTACTTCCTTCTGCCTTGGATGGGAAGCACCTGTTAAAGTCAGTGTTCATTCTTCATTCTCAATTTGATTTAGGTTTGGACTTTTGCTGAACCATTTTAACACATGAATATGCTCTGAGTTAAATCATCCCTTTGTCATTTAACCTGTTGCTGGATGTTTAAGGCAGGTTTGTCCTGCCGAAAGGTTAACATCTACAGTCCTAAGTCTCTCACAGCTTTTAAAAGTTTTTTTTTTTCAGTAGCTATTTTTAGCTGCATCCATTTTCCCATAAAATCAGATCAACTTCCCTATCCCTGCTAAAGAAAATTATATTGACATCATAACGCTGCTTCTACCATGTTTTATTGTGGGGATAATATTTTATCCCCACAGTCATATTTAAGGTCATATGCAAGGTTAGTTTACCTACACATACAGTATTTTGAATGCAGGCGCAAAGTTTCATCTGACCAAAGCACCTTATTCCACATGTTTGTTGTCCACTTTTCTGATTAATTTGTTTTTAATTTGATTTTTATTTAATAGGAAATATTTCACATAAACTAAACTCAGAATGTTATGAAACAACTTTAAACCCTCTACTATAGTTTGACGTTTATATCATTATTTATTTTATTTGTTTTACTTTGAGCACATGAAGAATTAATAGTGAAGAAAGACACAAGCATGAGATTAGTTTGTAAGGATCACATCAGCAGAAGACACATATATTCAAATAATGGTTCCCACCTTGGTTTGATCTTATGATTACAACGCTTGTGGTAGGAGTGAGCAAGGTAATCACTTCTCAGTCCAATATATACTTTTCTTTTCATACCTCTGACATTTTGTGTTAGTATAGGATTACAAAATTCCAGGCAAGCAATGTATTAAATTGTACTTAACAGTTTATAAACCTGTGATAAATTAATTTTTGTTCATTAAATATTTCTTTGTGTTCTTCTCTGGCTGAAACAAAATAACGAAACACTTTGGAGCAAATATGCACAGTATCAGTCCAAAACTAGAGGCCAGAATGGCAAAAATCTCCACAGCCGCAGTAAATTTCCCAGGAGAGCTGACATATGCTGGGATGAATGTGATCCAGACTGCACAGAATATCAACATGCTAAAGGTTATTAGTTTGGCTTCATTAAAATTATCAGGTAGTTTCCGAGCAAGAAAAGCTAACACAAAGCAGAAAACAGCCAGCAGGCCGATGTAGCCCAGCACAGCCCAGAAGCCAACAGCAGAGCCTAATGCACATTCCAGGATTATCTTCTCCTTGTAGGTGGTTAGGTTTTTAATTGGGAATGGGGGACTCAGAACTAACCACAAGGTACATATTATGACTTGAATTAAAGCAAGACATACTACAGTCATTCTTTGTTGTAGAGGACCAAACCATTTCATCACATTGTTACCAGGAAGTGTAGCTTTAAAGGCCATTAAAACCACTATAGTTTTTCCCAGAACACAGGAGATACAGAGAACAAAGGTGATGCCAAATGCTGTGTGACGCAGCATGCAGGACCACTCAGAAGGTGCTCCGATGAATGTTAATGAACATAAGAAACACAGAGTCAGAGAGAAGAGCAGCAGGAAGCTCAACTCTGAGTTGTTGGCTCTGACAATTGGAGTTGTCCTGTGCCGAAAGAAAACTGCTGCTGCTGTAAGTGCCAGGCAGGCCCCACTAACAGAGAATGCAGCCAGTATGATTCCAAGGACTTCATCAAAGGAAAGAAACTCCACAGGTTTAAGAAAACAAGCATCTTTCTTTGGATTCGGCCAGAATTCTTTGGGGCATAAGAAGCAATCAGGCGAATCTAAAAATTAAACCAAATATGGGTTTTTAGTGTATGCCATGGTGCAAATTTGCATGGAAGAATAAGAGTCTACCTGTCATATTACTGATCTCTCCTTCAGGACATGGTATGCAATCATAGCAGCAGATGGGTTTTCCTTTCTGCAACACTTTACGACTTCCTGCAGGACAACTTAGAGAGCACACTGACACTGGTACCTGTAAGAGAGAAAATGTCAAATGTTCCACACAACCAGTCAACCTGTACAGTTCATAATTAGGCTCATTACCTGTGTGCCACCATCCAGCCAGGTTAAGTTCCCGTTTATATGGAATTTCTCTCCCTTTGGCAGTGATGCATCATAGTACCCCACTGTTACCAGCTCAATGACACCACTCTCACTTTTCTGCCAGTTTATTAATTCATAAAAAGCCCCTGGGTCACCATTAGCATCAAAATAGACATGGTACCCATTTCTGGAAAAGTTTATCTTCTTTAATTCAGCGAAAGCCTGTGAAGTAAGACAGAAACAGAGAGAGAAAAGAATCAATAACCTAACTTACAGAAATAATAAGCTGTCAGATTTACTTCTTACGTAAATTGACCTGTTTGGGCTCAAAACTGATGTGTTTGTCACAGAGAATGGTTGAATTTGTTTCCTCACACACTGCATTATGAATGGCATGTGCTATTGCATAAACAGCCTTGTAAACCATGTTAGCCGCTCTTAACTGGGATGTTTCAGTGTACGGGTTCACAAGCCTTTTAATGTCTTCCGTTCCATCACACACTCTTTTGTTCAAACCTGCGTCTGAAAACAAATAAATGCATTTAATAATTTTTTTTTCACAAACATCTTGGTTTGAAAACATGAGGCTGTAAGTTCACACATATCTTTAATCACACAGCTCCAAGGAACAGTAACATGAGTTGTCAGTGTAGGAATTCATTCTGCAGCCTCAGGTTAAATACTGCTCCTCCACTTCATGTTTGTTTAGTTGAGAATAAGTTAAAAATGTCTAGAAATGATGCAGCTGTGGACTCTGAATCACATGCAGTTTCTATACCTTTTAAAAGAAGCAGGGCGATTTTTGATTTTGATTTTTACATTGTACTTTTACAGCTAAGCAGACACTCAATGACAAAAATTATCACTGATGCTTGCCAAATTATTAAGTCTCTACTAAAAATATGTCAATATAATAAAAGCTTCATTTTTACTAACACAAGTTTGTAAGGGATAATAAAGAGAAACGTTTTGTTCTACATTTATCTAGTGTTTAATTTGTATTGTTATTAATATGATTTTATGATTTTTATTATCTAGTGTTTTTCAAAATGTGTTTAAAGACTAAATCACTGTAATGTAGAATTCATAAAATTAATTAAAGACGGATTACCTCCTAATACATCAAACAAAGTTGAATGAAGAAAAATATACTCTTTGGTTAATTGCATGGAAAAAAAAACCAACAGATTTCACAGCTTTCAGATAAAAGGATGTAATGTTTGTTATTTTGGTTTAAAAGAAAAACTTTCTTACTTTCTGTCAAGCTGCAGTTGAATACATCCTCCCAGAACTCAGTCAGCACTGAGGAGGCAGCCACTTTAGAGGGAGAGAGATCTAGAAGGAAGTTTCTCAGACCTGGGATAACAGATCGCTGAATGGCTACTCCAATGGCCCCTGCACAGATACTGAAGCTCATCAAGAGTGGGTCAGTAACCCAACCCTCACTTCCAATCCACTGACGAGGTGGAGGAGGGTCCTGGACCAACTCCTCTAACAGGACCTTCATATCACCAGAGGCTGCAAACGCCACAACAACAATGGCTGTTGACCTGTGTTCACAACAAGAGATTTTTCATATTTTAAACACACTGATTTATTTGTAAATTCATGTTTATACAAGAATAGAAACCTCAACACTGGGTCTCCGAGCTTTAAATTAACTGACATCAGACAATGACCAAAGACAAACACATAAAGTAATCTTCAGTTATATAATACGCCTAAATGCAGAAGCAACAATTAAAGATTCAGGAACCTCCGAATCACATCAGCAACTCTTTTGATCTTGCTGGGCGGGTCGGTTCGATAGAAGGCTTCAGAATACTCGACGCAGATTCCCTCTCTGAGCGCTGCGTCAAGAAAGGACACCATGCCAAAATTTCCATAATCTGAGTCCGAGCGTACCGCACCTATCCAAGTCCAGCCGAAGTGTTTCACTAGTTTGGCCAGCCCATCAGCTTGGTACTGGTCACTGGGAATTGTTCTGAAAAATGTCGGATGCTGCTGCTTATCTGACAGACAGGCACAGGTGGCAAAAGGACTAACCTGAAGAAATAAAATAAATAATAATGTGGTTTTTAAAGTAAAAGAAAAACATTCACTGTTGGCACAGACACACTAGAATTTCCTTTTTACCAGAGGAATGCTGAAGGACTGGAAGATGCGTGAAATGCTGATAGATGGAGTGGATCCTGAGTCTCCAACAGCAGCCATCACCACTCCAGACTGAGAACAGTTACTGCCTTCGTAAAACACAGGGTCCTGACCATTTGACAGTTGAAACGCAATGTGGATGGCCACTGGCACTGCTATGCACGAATCATAGATCTGATATCCCAGTTTGACACCGGGCAGCAGCTCGGTGCTGTTGTTTATCTCCTCGATTGCAAAGATCATTGTTCGTGCGAAGCGCAGAACTCGAGTGTTCAAGCTGCACAGAATCAGTCAGAGTGTGGATATAAAACAATAACTTCACATTAAATAATGAAGAAATTTGTCTTAGTTAACAGAAGAAAGCAAAACAGCAACTCATACATTAAACATTCATATTGAATGGATTTAAAAACATTACATCAAAAATGCCATTATTAATTCACAATGTTTTATAAATTACAGTATATGCTTGTTTTATTATCAATAAACTCCAAATATATTTCTGTGGTGTTTAATATTGATAAATCAGTAGTTTCAATTAGGCCTAGTATTCATTTGAGGTAACAAATCCAACATTAAAATTAACAATACAATATTGTTTCCCAATATAGTAAAAGATTTAACAAAAGTGACAGAAAACTCTTCACATTTCTACTTGTTAACATCTCTTTTTTTTCTCCTCTCCTTACTAACCTCCCTGTGCATTTCAGAGGCTCAGGCTTGGTGGTGTAGCTATTAATAACTGTATAAAGTTGGTAATGAATGGAGAAAATGCCTCCAATAACAAAGTCCCCATCCTTTGAGAATGCTGGCACACGAGGGGCACCCTGGAGGGTACACTGCACGGATGAAGGCTCAGCACTGACATCAGCCCGTATCAGATGGTGTGTAGGCTCTGTCCTCTGTCTCAGGCTGTTTACAGAGCCACCCAGACAAACCACTGACATCAGCTCCAGCAAACTGACAGCTATTCTCAGGGCAGTAAAGGCAGCCCAGATCTCCATTCCTCAAGAGTCTGTAGGTGTATATGTGTGTTTTACAGGTTTTTAAACATCTGTTTCATGTCAGGTGATCACTTATCTTGAAAAGGAACACCCTAATCTATTTGCTTTTCTAAAGCCTTTCTCCTCTTTTTCAATTCACAATTAAAATATTGTAATTTTCCTTTACTCGCTTATTTCACGAGTAAGACTTGCACATTTGTTTTTGGTTACTAGTGTAATAGTTTGAAATGTAATAAGATTATTATATGGTTTAAAATATTTCTGTTCAGATTAATTTTAATTGAATAGGGTTACTTTTATTTAATTTCATACTCCTAAGTATAGTTTTGTTTTTTAGTCCGCTTTTCTCTGCAATAAACACTTTAGAGTAATTGATGTGTTAGACTAACCATTAGGGACTGTGTTGCTCAATCCATCAGCTAGCTCTTTTTGTGGTGTCCATGGTGCCAAGGAAGGGAAAGGAAAGGAAATAGAACTTTCTCCAGACTTTGATGTAGTGATCATAGAAATAAGTTCACCTCGCCCAGAGTTCAGGATTGGCTCCCCAGTTGTGAGTTTAAGACAAAAAAGTTTGGCTACCTCCACATGGAGGTATAATCTGCAGTTAGAGCAGCACCTTACCTATAGTGCCACCTGCAGCACCCTTGTCTCGGGCGCCACCTGATTCACTTGCACCCTCCTCCCCAGTACCACCTGTAGCATCCTCCTCCCAGTGCCAACAGCAGGATCCCTGTCACTTGAATTATGGTTCCCAGCACCATCTTTGACATCATGGTTTCTAGCGCCCATGCCAGCATCACAGATCAAATTCACCACCAACAACCACCACCCTATTCTGAAATTCAGCTTTTATGTCCTGGTTTTTCACAAAGTTCGTGATGATATGCACTATAACAAGATTGCCATGATTCTTTCGAAAGCAATGGACCCCTGGCATCACATATCTTCCACCCAAGTTGACAGTGGACAGGAGGTGCTTTTCCACACATTTATTCATAGTTTCACAAGAATACCTGGAAGATTGTGCTAAAAAGCTCAGTTTTTAACTCTTGACTAACCAGGCAGTTATTGTACATAAATGCATTCACATTCATGAGTTTATATGAGCAAGAACAATAGGAACGAAAAAAGTTGATGCCAGGCAAAGACATATTTGATATAATATCTTAATATAATAGATAAGAATAGATAATATAATTCAATGACCTACATATGTATTTCAGACAAAATAAATGAAGGAGAACTAGTTCAAAGGGAGCTGTCAACTCCGTGTAAAATGTTTAGTTGGTCAACTTTGAACATGAATCAATTCAATTTAGGATGTTTAAACTGAATTTGGAGCTAGTTCTTGTTAAGGGTGAGCTGGCACAACATTGGTTCCCGGTAACGCCAGTGACTGTCCACTGTCGCTACATGCTCGTCCAGGAGGAGTGACTGATAGAAGTCACTGACTCGATGCAATCGGCTGGGTTTCCTTAGATAGAAAAGCTATTTAACCAATTTGAATAAATAACTGAATCTGACTGCACTGTTCCATAGTTAGGATTAATTCGAATGTATGTACCTGCCTTGAAATCTGTATGATTCGATTGAATCGAATTAGCCCATTTTACCCACCTTACCCACCCAATTACCCACCTTTCACACAATGCGACAGGAAACAACACTCGCCAATTATTTTTACCTCTGCCTTCCTCCCTCCTTGTTGGATGGAGTAAGGGGGAGTCAGGTTTAGCCTAAACTGGCTCAGTTATTGTTTAGGTGCAAACACACCCTCCATTTCTGCTACCTGTGTGACCCCTTCTCTTTTCCAATGGTTATAAACAGTCTGACAGAGGGAAGTATCCCAATCATTGTGGTTTTTAGTATAACAATGGCCACCAGTGGGCTCTAGATGGACAAACTTTATCAGTTTATTATTTTACTTAGTACCCTACACATAGCGCTACAATGGCCAAAACTCTAACACTCTAACACACACTAGTTTATTCTAACCTCCCCAACAACGCCGCACTGTTCCAAACCCCTTGTGAAGTGCCTTGAGATGATATGTGTTGTGAATTGGCGCTATATAAATAGAAATGAATTTAACCGAATTGAATGAAAGTCCTAGAAGTCCACACATATTCAGTTGTGTTGGTAGGACAGAAAAAAGCTTGTTCCTGGCATATTTTCCAAACAACTGACTGACAGTTGTTATCAAGGGTTGGTAACCCTAGGATGCCACTCTTTGCAGCAGTTCTCTAACAGTGAGTATGGAATGTTTTTTACTATCCTGGTGAGGAGATGGCATAACTTACTGCTTCTTGAAGCTACGTGTAATATGTACTTTATTACAACACAGTAGCAAACACCAGGTGTCATATTACTCCTAAAATGCATGATATTTTCTAACTCTTGCAGATGATCTCACAAAACTTTTGAAAGAAGGATTTAAAGGTGGAGGAGGGTTGGTTGATAAAATCAAGCTTCCTTAGTTTTTTTTAAATGCTCTAATTTCTTTTATTTCTTTTGATGAAAGGGATAAGAGCTTTACAACCTGTACTAAATATATTTAATATATTTTATTAACTAAAAGTGTTTTAAAAGCAGTAGATTTAGAAACTTTAGATGTAAAAAATAGAGTATATAGATTATAAATTAGAGTACATTTTCACAGAGTTATAATAAGTTGTCATTAATATTCTGTTTAGATTGCACCAGAAAGATAATATAGATTTCAATGAGGCCACATCAGAAATTTTACGAGATCCTTAAAGTTGGATATAAAATGCCAGTATTCTAAAAAGTGGAATTAAGATTATTTTAGACAATCAGGGTGTTTTGGGGCTGTTGCAGGAGAATAGAGAGTATACTTGAAGGAAAAAAAAAAATTTGCAACAGATTTTAGAAGAAAGTTTTATTTTATATTGTCGTGAACAGTTATTTGTCAAATAAGGAAATTACAGGTTCAAGTAACAGTGATAGAATTTCATAAACTAGAAGACATATTTGGTGAAAGTTTTGCTCCTACTGAAAATTGAGCATTACAACATTTCTGGTAACAAGTGAAATTCTACTTTACATCATGGTATGGTTTTTTTCATAATCTTGTTTGTAAACCTCTGATAAATTAATTTTTGTTCATCAAATATTTTTTGGTGTTCTTCTCTGGCTGAAACAAAATGATGAAACACTTTGGAGCAAATATACACAGTACCAATCCAAAACTGGAGGCCAGAATGGCAAAAATCTCCACAGCCACAGTAAATTTTCCAGGAGAGCTGATATATGCTGGGATGAAGGTGATCCAGACTGCACAAAATATCAACATGCATAGGGAGGTCATACAGCCACATGGAGGCCACACACAATACTGAGCCTAATTTTTACTTGTTTTAAGGACATTACATCAAAGTTGGATCAGCCTGTAGTGTGTCTTTCCACTTTAATTTTGTGTGTGACTCCAAATCCAGTCCTCTATTGGTTAATAAATTTGATTTCCATTGATGATTTTTGTGTGATTTTGTTGTCAGCGCATTCAACTTTGTACAGAACAAAGTATTCAATGAGAATATTTCAATCAATCAGATCTAGGATGTGTTATTTGAGCATTCCCTTTATTTGTTTGAGCAGTGTATATACTACCATATGTACTACTGAGTTCTGAAGGTTAATGAAATAACTAAAATTCAATGATCAGCTTTATTCGTAATCACTCCAACTGTACCGCTAAATGATGATATATCAAGTTTCCATTTAAGAGCACTGAAACAAAATTTAAAATCAAAAAGTGAAAACCAAACTCATATATGTTTAAAATTTCATTTGCTATTTATATATAACCTCCAACAATAGATCAATAGAACAATCCAAGTATTTATGATCCTGAGAAGTTTAGGTTTTGTTGCATGATTTATCACATTACATCGTGTAGTCTGGATTTCAAACTTTTAACATTTTAGGTTTGATTTTTGTTCATTAAATATCTCTTGGTGTTCTTCTCTGGCTGAAACAAAATGATCAAGAACTTTGGGAAAAATATGCACAGTATCAGTCCAAAACTGGAGGCTAGAATGGCAAATATCTCCACAGCCACAGTAAATTTTCCAGGAGAGCTGATATATGCTGGGATGAAGGTGATCCACACTGCACAGAATATCAACATGCTGAAGGTTATCATCTTGGCTTCATTAAAATTATCAGGTAGTTTCCGTGCTAGAACAGCTAACGTGAAACAAAATACAGCCAGCAAGCCGATGTATCCCAGCACGGCCCAGAAGCCAACAGCAGAACCTAATGCACATTCCAAGATAATCTTCTCCTTGTAGGTGGTTAGATTTTTCACTGGGAAGGGAGGACTCACAAGCAACCAAATACTACATATTATAACCTGAACAAAAGTAAAAGACACTACAGTCATTCTTTGCTGTGGTGGACCAAACCATTTCATCACATTGTTACCAGGAAGTGTAGCTTTAAAGGCCATTAAAACCACTATAGTTTTCCCAAGAACACAGGAGATACAGAGAACAAAGGTGATGCCAAACGTTGTGTGCCGCAGCATACAGGACCACTCAGACGGTGGTCCGATGAATGTTAATGAACATAAGAAACACAGAGTCAGAGAGAAGAGCAGCAGGAAGCTCAGCTCAGAGTTGTTGGCTCTGACAATTGGAGTTGTCCTGTGCCGAAAGAAAACTGCTGCTGTAATAATGGCCAGACAGGCTCCACTAACAGAAAAAGCAGCCAGGATGGTTGACAGGATTTCCTCAAAAGAAAGAAACTCCACAGGTTTGGGAAAACAAGCATCTTTTTTCGCATTGGGCCAGAATTCTTTGGGGCACGGGATGCAATCAGGGGAATCTGAAAATTAAATCATAAAGGGTTATTAATGTTTAAACATCCGATGATTCAGATCTACCTGAAAAACATTAGATTCTACCTGTGATATTACTGATCTCTCCTTCAGGACATGGTTTACAGTCATAGCAGCAGATGGGTTTTCCTTTCTGTAACACTTTACGAGTTCCTGAAGGACAACTCTCAGAGCAAACCGACACTGGTACCTGTTAGCAATAAAATGTCAAAATATCATTATAAACATTGCTGCTGAGAGCTATGACACACAAACTACTCTTCCATTTAATTGTTATTTTTATTACTTTTGAGCCACCCTCCATCCAATTGATGTTCCTGTTGATATGGAACTGCTTGCCCACCGGCAGTGATGCATCATAAGAACCCACGGTTACTACCTCAGTACTTCCACTCTCATTTGTTTGCCAGTTGACCACCTCATATGCAGCAACAGGTTCCCCATTAGCATCAAAGGACACATGATAACCATTTTGAGAAAAGTTAATTCTCTTTAATTCTGAAAAAATCTGGAACAACAAAGGAACAATGGCACGTAGGCATTATTTCATTTAAGGTACTAGGCTTGATAATGAAAGAAAGACTTGGGGGTTTGTTTTTTATTATGACTAACCTGATTTGATTTCAGTTTGATGAGTTTGTCACACTGAGTCGTAACATTTGTTTCCAGACACAGTGCATTGTGAAAAGCATGTGCTATTGCATAAGCAGCCTTATACACCATATTAGTTACTCTAAGCTGAGATGTTTCAGTGTATGGGTTCTTAAGCATTTTTATATCATTAGTTCCATCACACAAGCCTTTGTTTACAGCAGGACCTAAAGAAACATATATCAGATTGTTTAATTTTAACTGTTATAAACGTTTTACAACATTTTTTGTAACTTAAGCCTTGGTCACGGTAATAATTTTTCTCACAATTACGCACAAAAAAAACAAAAACTTATCTGGTATAACTGTAAAAAACAGTACCTGAATTAAGCATAGAGAAATTGTAGTAGCTGTCAGTAATGGGCTTTGCAATTATATGTAAAAAATAAATAAGAAACATCTTATTTCAGGAAATTGCTCTTACTTTTTGTCAAGCTACAGTTGAATGCTTCTTCCCAGAACTCAGTAAGCAGTTGGGAAGCAGCCACTTCAGAAGGAGAGAGATCCAGAAGGAAGTCCCTCAGACCTGGGATCACAGCCTGTGGAATGGCAACTCCAATGGCCCCTGCACAGAAACTATACCTGACCATGAACGTGTCAGTCACCCAGGACTCGCTGCCAATCCACTGGCGAGGTGGTGGAGGATCCAGAGCCAGCTCCTCCAACAGGACCCTCATATCTCCAGATGCTATAAAAGCCACAACAACCATAGCTGTTGACCTGAGAAATTACATAAAAATGCAAAAACATAAACTGTATTACATTTTATTCAGTTTACTCTTACGGCAAACATAAGGGTCTTTCTGCACAAAAGTGTATTGTTTGGGCCTACCTTTTTTACTTGTAAGAGGAACAAAGCACAGAGATTCGATTCCTATATCTATAATCTCCTTTGTAATTTCTGAACGACAACTGATTTTTGTGCAAAGGGTCAGCGCACAAGCAAAATAAGACATATGACATATAACAACTAATACCTGCGGATGGCATCTGCAACCCTTTGGATCTTGCTGCTTGGGTCTGTTCGAAAATATGATTCAATGTACTCCACACAGATCCCCTCTCTCAGAGCAGCATCAAGAAAAGACGCCATGCCGCTATTTCCGTAATCAGAGTCTGAGTGTACAGCCCCTATCCAAGTCCAGCCGAAGTGTTTTACCAGCTTGGCCAATGCATCGGCTTGGAACCGATCACTTGGAATTGTTCTAAAGAAATTCGGGTACTGTTGCTTATCTGAAAGACAAGCACAAGTGGCGTAGTGGCTCACCTAAAGCAAAAGATAACAATGTGTAACTTTTAAACATTAATTTGCAGCAAATGCATATTTTTGAACATGAGCTTCTAATAAATTGGCTGGTTACTTGTGGAATGTTAAAAGATCCCATGATCCGTGACATGCTTATGGATGGTGTGGATCCAGATTCACCAACAGCAGCCATCACCACACCAGACTGAGAACAGTTAGTGCCTTTGTAAATCACAGGGTCTTGCCCATTTGACAGCTGAAATGCCACGTGCACAGCCACAGGCACAGACGCACATGAATCATAGATGCGATATCCGAGTTTAATGCCAGGCAGCAAATCCGTGCGGTTATTTATCTCTTCTATGGCGAAGATCATTGAACGAGAGAAGCGCAGTTCCCGGGTATCAATGCTGTGCAGAAAAACATAAAATAAAATACAACAAATCTTTATAGCAATAAAAAGGGATTCTCCATTTGAAATGCTTTAGTGATGCTACATTTCTTCTGTTAACCCAAAAACATATTAATATTTTGCCCAACAGAATTCAAAGCTTAGGCAAAATTTTATTAAATGGAATATCATAATGACAGCTAGAAATAAATAGTCCAACTCCAAACAATCAATGTTAATGACACAATATTTATATCTGCAAAGTAGTCAACCAACATGTAAAATTTATGTTACAAAACAAGCAAAAAAATTACATATATATATATATATATATCTTTAACAACCTGTCCACCTCTCCCTCTTACTAACCTCCCTGTGCATCTTGGAGGCTCAGGCTTGGTGGTGTAATTATAGATCACTGTGTAAAGTTGGTAATGAATAGAGAAAACACCTCCAATTATAAAATCCCCATCTGCTGAGAAGACAGGTGAACGAGGGGTACCCTGCAAAGTACATTCCACTGATGGAGTCTCAGTAATGAAACCAGTTAGAGCCTCTAGGAGTTCAGTCCGGTGTTTCAAACTATCCAGAGACCCACCGGAGACAACTAATGTCATCAGCTCCAATAACCTTAAAGCAGATCTCCATATTTCCATTTCTCAAGAGCCCGTATCTGGCTGTAAGTGTGCTTTTATGGAGTTGTAGGCATCCTCTTTTATATGTCAGGTTGTTGTTGATCAAAAAACACTTTATCCTGTCCCAGCAATCTTTGATCATGTCTTTTAATGGCACAGTATAGTTTTTGTATTCTTTCCTCTATTTAAATTGACTTTAAATTACTTTTTCATCTTTTGCTTTGCACAATATTCTTGTGGAACATTTGTTTTTAACTGGCAGCTTAATGCCCACCATAATATACTGTGCTTTGCAAAAGTGATCATAATCCTTAAGCTTTTGCAAGTTGTGGTTGCAACATGAGAAATGAATACAATTATTTGCACACTAGGTAGATTCTTTAAAACACAACATATGGTTAGGTAAGTCTTTATTCTATCAGGGATAACATAAAATGGATTGTTATTCTTTTTTAGGTAGCAGACATGACACTTTTGTTAACATACAAGTGACAGCTTCCATTTTGCTAGTAAAATTACAGTGCCTTGCACTAGTATTCATAGTCTTTTAGCTTTTCAAAAAACAACAGCAAATGTTAATGTGTTTTATTAGGAGTCAAGGGGGTTGACCAAAACAAAGTAATTTTAAAGCAGAAGGAAATGGATGGATGGTTTTGAAAATTTACTTTATAACAAAAATCTTGGTGTGGATTGTTATTAAACCACATTACTCATATATCCTTAAATAAATGCAACATGAACAATTGTTTTCAGAAGTCACTCCGTTTGTAAATAGAGTCCACATGCTACATGAATCCTAGCATAAATCCAGCTGCTCTGCGAGGGCTTCACAGATTTGTTAGAGAACATTAGTTAAAAGACCGCATCATGAAGACCAAGAATCACACCAGACAGAAAGTTGTGAGGAAGTTTGAAGCAGGATTATGTTTCAAAGAAACATCTCAAGCATTAAAAACTCATGAAGCACAATTCAATCCATCATCAAAAAATTTGGCACAACTGAAAACTTACGAAGAGATTGTTGTCCACCTTAACTCACAGAGCCAGCAAGGAGAGCAATCTTCTTCGGCTTCTTTTAGTTTAACAGATGGATTTACAGCAGTTATAAGAGTTATTACATTATGAGCTTTATTAAGATAAGCAGAAGTAGTTTGAACTCTGTTATATGTTACAGGGGTTGGACAATGAAACTAAAACACCTGGTTTTAGACCACAATAATTTATTAGTATGGTGTAGGGCCTCCTTTTGCAGCCAATACAGCATCAATTCGTCTTGGGAATTACATATACAAGTCCTGCACAGTGGTCAGAGGGATTTTAAGCCATTTGTCTTGCAGGATAGTGGCCAGGTCATTACGTGATACTGGTGGAGGAAAACGTTTCCTGACTCGCTCCTCCAAAACACCCCAAAGTGGCTCAATAATATTTAGGTGTGGTGACTGTGCAGGCCATGGGAGATGTTCAACTTCACTTTCATGTTCATCAAACCAATCTTTCACCAGTCTTGCTGTGTATATTGGTGCATTGTCATCATGATACACGGCACCGCCTTCAGGATACAATGTTTGAACCATTGGATGCACATGGTCCTCAAGAATGGTTCTGTAGTCCTTGGCAGTGATGCGCCCATCTAGCACAAGTATTGGGCCAGGGAAATGCCATGATATGGCAGCCCAAACCATCACTGATCCACCCCCATGCTCCACTCTGGGCATGCAACAGTCTGGGTGGTACGCTTCTTTGGGGCTTCTCCACACCGTAACTCTCCCGGATGTGGGGAAAACAGTAAAGGTGTACTCATCAGAGAACAATACATGTTTCACATTGTCCACAGCCCAAGATTTGCATTCCTTGCACCATTGAAACCGACGTTTGGCATTGGCATGAGTGACCAAAGGTTTGGCTATAGCAGCCCGGCCGTGTATATTGACCCTGTGGTGCTCCCGACGGACAGTTCTGGTGGAAACAGGAGAGTTGAGGTGCACATTTAATTCTGCCGTGATTTGGGCAGCCATGGTTTTATGTTTTTTGGATACAATCCGGGTTAGCACCTGAACATCCCTTTCAGACAGCTTCCTCTTCCGTCCACAGTTAATCCTGTTGGATGTGGTTTGTCGTTGTTGGTGGTATGCTGACATTACCCTGGATTCCATGGCTCTTGATACATCAAAAAGACTTGCTGTCTTGGTCACAGATGCGCCAGCAAGACGTGCACCAACAATTTGTCCTCTTTTGAACTCTGGTATGTCACCCATAATGTTGTGTGCATTTTAATATTTTGAGCAAAACTGTGCTCTTACCCTGCTAATTGAACTCTGCTCTTACTGGTGCAATATGCAATCAATGAAGACTGGCTACCAGGCTGGTCAAATTTAGCCATGAAACCTCCCACACTAAAATGACAGGTGTTTCAGTTTCATTGTCCAACCCCTGTATATTCTAATGAGTTTTGCAGAGACTGCAATGTGCGAATTGTAGCGTCTGTTTCCTGTTCCTGTTAGCTGACAGGAGTGGCACCCGGTGTGGTTTTCTGCTGCTGTAGCCCATCCGACTCAAGGTTTGACGTGTTGTGTGTTCAGAGATGCTCTTCTGCATGCCTCGGTTGTAACAAGTGGTTATTTGCGTTACTGTTGCCTTTCTATCTGGCACCAACAACCATGCCACGTTCTAAGTCACTTAGCACCATTCTGATGCTCGTCTGCAGCATATCGTCTTGACCATGTCTACATGCCTAAATGCACTGAGTTGCTGCCATGTGATCGGCTAATTAGATTTTATATATATATATATATAAAGAGAGAAGAGAAAGAGAGAGAGAGAGAGAGAGAGAGATTACCCAACTCCATGAGGATTCACCCAACGTTCCACGTTTCTCAGGTCAAGCCCTTCATGGAGCCCCGACTTGGAGCCGAAAAATCTGGCCAAAAATGGATCCATCGCCAGCACAACAGTGGCGTACCCACGTTGATGAGACCCTTTCCTGGTTGGGTTCTGGCATGGAGGAAATAATTTCCACATTACGTTCTGGCAATCTTGTCTCCGAGCCGCCACCGTCACAAAGAAACCACGCCCAAGCAACACGGACAACAGCAGAGGTAAGGGAGCCACGCCTCTCTCCGCCTGAGATGTTCAGGGGAGACTCAGACCAATGTCGAGCTTTTCTAACTCAGTGTGAAATTCATTTTGAGCTTCATCCGTCATCCTTTCCCACTGAACGTTCCAAGGTGGCGTTTGTTATATCTCTGCTGGCAGGAAAGGCAAAACAGTGGGGAACTGCTGAATGGCATAACAGGTCTGCATCTTGTGATCTTTATGAAACTTTTTCCAAGGAACTCATTCGTGTTTTTGACCCGGTCATTCCAAGTCGTGAGGCTGCAAGAGGATTATTGTCCCTCAAACAGGGTGATCAACCTGTCTCGACCTATATAATTGACTTTCATTTGTTTGCTGCAGACAGCCGTTGGAATGAGGCAGCACAAATGGATGCATTCATGAAAGGATTAAACGAAGACATCAAGGATGAGCTAGCAACCCGTGACTATCCTTCTTCCCTGAAACAACTCGAGGATTTGGCTGCTCGCATTGGTATTCGGCTGGCAGAGAGAAGGAAGGAGAAGCGCCATGAGAAGGGTCACTCATTATTAACTCAGGTTTCTGCACACCAGTATGAGAGAAGGTGTCAGTCACCTCTCACTGAGGAAAATGATCATTGTGAGCCCATGCAATTTTGCAGAACCAAGATTACCCCTGAGGAGAAAGATCGTCGGAGAAGATTCAAGCTCTGTTTTTATTGTGGAGAGAAGGGACATTTAGCACTCAGGTGTCCATTAAAAAGACAGGCTCAGTAGAGGAAGGGACGTCTCTACTGAGCCGAAGTCAACTAACTGCCTCCTCCTTCTTGTTTCCTGCTCATTTTCAAACCTCTTCCATGTCTCTCCAGGGGGCCGTGTTTATTGGTTCAGGAGCAGACACTGAATTCATGGACGAAACATTCGCAAATAAGAACGGCATAAAACGTATTTCGTCAGCTGACACAAGAAACGTGTTAGCTTTGGATGGTCACAGCATGAACAATTCACACCTCAGGAGATTACCTTAACAGTTGGAGGTAATCATCAAGAAAAAGTAACTTTTATGATCATTAATTCACCTGAACTTCCTGTAGTCATAGGGGCCTCCTGGTTGCAGAAACACAACCCTCACATTGACTGGAAGAAAAAAGAAGTTCTGGGTTGGTCTGAGTCATGTTCCGCTGCCTGCCTTTTGTCTGCTGCTACGGAGGTCAGTGTGGAGAATGAGGTTGAGGAGACCCAAATAAAACACAGCATTCAAACCTTTGTGTTTTTGCCCGGTCTTAGCTTTCTGACTCCAGAATACAATGCACAACCTAGGGACTTTAACCCTATTTTAAGGACTCAAACCTTAAGAAAACTGTTTACAATTTGGAGGTCCCCACCCCCCAGGCCTTCAACCCACCTAAATCATGAATTCTCGTCTGAAAACATGTTGAGTTGCCAAACTCAGGAAACAGAATTTGTAGTATCTTCCAACTACAGGCCTCAAACCTTATCTAGAGGGCCTCTAACCCTTTGGGCCTCGAACCCTTTTACTGTACCATAATGCATTACTTTACACGTGTTAAATTTAGCAGAACATTTCAGTTACTCAGACATCTGACACCAATAATTTAGGCCTATCGACAATGCCAAAAGTGCAGAGTTCGTTTAAACAGGTTTCTGCTTACCTCGTAAGAAGTGCGGGGGTCAGAGTCTTTTGGTGAAGTTCTGATTTAGCCGAAAGTCCTCGCTTTTCCCAAATCACGTCGGGAGTCACCAAGTTCATGGAGTTGTTCCCAGAAACTCCTGCGTGCTCGTTTGTTTTGGTAAAGCTAAGTCCTATGCTATACTGTTTTAGTAAAATTAAATAATAAAAGGAAACACAGTTTTTTTCGCCCGGCCGGGGAGACGTGTCAGCTGAGTCACCAGAGCATTTCTGACTTTTCCTCCCCAAAGACAGGGTTTTTATTCAAAAGCAAGGGGTGTACAATTACAAAGAAAAACACATATTTTTAGCTGAGTGTCTGGTTGAACTCTTACACCTGGCATTCAGCTGTCTGTTCAGACCTTCACAACATTCCTGTTATTCTACTTTTGGCTGTTATCTGAGACATGTACAGAAATATCTTCACTGGTGCCAGGCTGACCACAGCCAAGTCAGACACACACACACCTATTTTGAGCAATCCACAGTACATTTAATTTCACACATTATTAAACCTAACTTGAGCATAGCAATGCAGACCCTATTAAGTATTTTAAATATTTTCCGGGCGGGCAGGCGGGCAGGCAGGCAGGCAGGCAGGCAGGGCAGGCAGGCAGGCAGGCAGGCAGGCAGGCAGGCGCAGGCAGGCAGGCGCAGGCAGGCAGGCATTGATGTGCCAAGCTGAAAATCTACAAAGAGGATCCTAGCGTAAGTCCCTAGGTTGTTGAGATAGTGCAGGATGAAATGTAGTCCGAAGTTGATTGCATCGTTTACTCACCTGTTTGCTCGGTAAGCAAGCAGGGGTCCGGCAGGGGGCCTGCAATGTCTTTCAGGTGTTTAAACACTAGTCACTCAAAGGATTTCTTGACCACATATGTCAAAGCAACAGGTCTGTAGTCATTTAATCCTGTGATGGAGCATTTCTTTGGATCCATGATGACAGTGGAATGTTTAAAGAAGAAGGGAACCTCACACAGTTCTGGAGACTTGTTAAAGATATGAGTGAAGATGGAGGTTAGTTGGTCTGCGCAGGTTTTCAGGCAGAGAGGGAAAACATCAACAGGACCCAGAGCTTTCTTCCTGTTCAGATGCTGGAAGACGCTATTAAAATGTTTTTCTTTGTTCTTTAGTACAGGCAGGGCAGGAGAGGAGGGGGTTGTAGAGCTATTGGTGGGAGATACAGGTCAACCCTTTGTGTGAGAGTGAGGTGTGAATCAAAGCTACAGAAGAAACTGTCAGATCCTCAGCCAGGAGAGATGTCATCACAGCATGGGGGAAAGGTCTCCTATAGCTAGTAATAGTTTGCAAACTCCACACTGAAGTATTGTTGTTAGCTGAGAAGCTGTTTTGGGTTTTTTTTTGCCTACGTTCACACTGCAGGTCTTAATGCTTAATTCCGATTTTTTGGTGAAATCCGATTTTTTTGAGTGGTCGCAAAATGTTTTCAAGAGTCAAGACAAGAAGTTCAGTTGTCTTCTACAAAATGGAGGAGAGGAACTCCACTAAACGCCCCCAAGCATTGCGACCCAAACTAAACATAATTCAAAGCTCAAGCAATTACTCCTTCAAGCAAAGTTTGCAAACCAGATATCATTTAAAAGCAAAGATTACAATGATGTCCCTCCTATCCCTGTGCGACAAAAAATTGTCAAGTTAGCAGCCAAGGAGTAGTAAAAAAAGAAACATCCGAAAATCATAGCATATGCTCTACCTCCAGCTGTTATGCTGTCAAGAGATATTTTTCTGGCTCTAAAATTGCTGCCGTTGTACTGCGATGACTGCATCAGATGAAATGAATCACGTTCCTTGTGTTTACAGTAAGACAGAGAGGGTTTTAAAGGGAGGGGTACACTCCTGCTACCATAATATTTTTGAGGTGTGCTTTCTTCTGGATTGCCATTTGTTATTTCCTGATTTTTCTGATGAGCGGTCACCTGATCTATTATGTACTGTAAAAGACCAATAAAAACACACTTGAACCTCACAATCTTGAAGAATGGAGATTTGCCTGAGATTAGCAGTGAGTTTGTTCAACTTCATTACAGTTGTTGCATTACTGGAACTGGATGGAAAGATTCAACCTACTGATGCTCTTACTGGTGACAGTGTCAGAGTTCAGGCTTCATTGCTGAAATGTACCCTGCAGGGTACTGCTCATCTACCTGCATTTTCCATGGATGGGGACTTCATAATTGGAGGTGCTTTCTTCATTCACTACCAAATGCACACAGTGGTAAACAACTACATCACAAAGCCTGAACATCCAAGATGCACTGGAAGGTTAGTAAGAAGCAGAAGTGTTGCAAGTTTCTATGTAAATTTGCTATGTTTTTAGAGAAGAGAAAATCTTTAAAACTGTTGGCAAGACATTTATGTAAATGTTAGCTGTAGATTTAGGTTAAATATTTAAGTACATATATTCTTCTTAATGGCGGTTATGTGTAAATAAAATTTAGTAAAAAGTTTCCATGAATTTTGATAAGGATTTTTCATATTCTGTTATGGAATTGTTAATCATTCTTCAACATATGCCAGCTACTTGCTATAATGATTAGTATTTATTAAGAATACTTTGATTTGACTCTCAGCTTCAATGCCCGGGAATCTACGCTTCTCTCGAACAATGATCTTGGCCATTGAGGAGAATAAACAACCAGCACAAAGTTGCTGCCTGGCATCAAACTTGGTTATCAGGTCTCTGACCATGCTCAGCTGTGCCCGTAGCTGTGCATGTAGCATTTCAGCTATCAAATGGTAAGATCCCATGTTTACAAAGGTAGTAACTGTTCTCAGACTGTGTAGTGATAGCTGTTGTCGGAGACTCTGGATCCACTCTATCTATCAGCATGGCACGCATCATTGGGTCTTTCAACATTCCTCTGGTAAGAAAAAAGAATTCATTGCCAACTAAAATTATAGTATATCTGTGCTTCATTACATTTTCTTTTTTTTTGCTGTAGGTGAGCCACTTTGCCACTTGTGCCTGTCTGTCAGATAAACATGAGTACCCAACATTTTTCAGAACAATTCCTAGTGACCATTACCAGGCTGCTGCTCTGGCAAAGCTGGTGAAACACTTTGGCTGGACTTGGATAGGAGCTGTTCATTCAGACTCGGATTATGGAAATTATGGCATGGCGACCTTTCTTGAAACGGCACGCAGAGAAGGAATCTGATTGGAGTAGAGGGTGACACGGGAGTGGATTTTCTCTCCTGTCCCATCCCGCTCCCACAGAAAAATGTCTTGTCCCATCCCAATCCCAGGCCAGCATAACAAAAAAAATCTTGTCCCGTCCCACTCCTGGTAAATTGACTCCCACTCCCATCCCGCTCCCATTCAGAATGACTCCCACTCCTGTGACTCTCCCACTTTTGTTTTCTTCATTTAGTCTTTTGGCAATTTCTTTCTTTGAAGGACCAGTTAGGTCCCTGTTTTTAGCTGTATTAAAGGCCAGTTAAAGTAAAAAGAATAATAATGAAGAAATAATAAAATATCAAACAAGGAACAGACCATGTCATCTTAGCTGAATAAACAAAATGTACATAGTTGTATTTTTACCTCGATTTATTAAGATGATGTTTCCTTTGAATAATGACATTACTGTTATGTTCAAGTTGCTGAAACGAAAGAAGAATGCACCTAGTAAGAGAACTGTACTTGTTGAACAAAAGGACAAAAAAGGCATTACCTTCCAATTTAGAAACTGTACCTCAAGGTTCAAGCCCTGGTCCTCAGGGACCCCTTCCCTGCAGGTTGTTAGATGTGCGTCTGCTCAGAACACCTGATTCAATTCTGACATGACCTCCTATATAGCATCAAGAATTGGAGGGTCAAACTGGACAAATTTAATACAATAAATACATCATTAAATAAATGAATGTTGTGAATTTCCCATAAGTGAAGTAAATGTAACATGAAAGAAATGTAACATAAATGTGCCATTAAATTAAAGGTACCATTTATTTAGTTTAATACATCATAGACACAATATAATGTACCATTATATCATGAAATGGAATATTATGCAATTAAATGTGCCACTGAATAATTAAGTATAATTTTAAGACGACATGACGTATGAGTGTACACTTAATATTAATGATGTATTAAATAAATTGTACATTTAATGGTACATTCAATTTTTTCTATTTCACAACATATTTATTTAATATCTTCCCTTGATGAAGCCTTTCTATACGGATCCCACGAGGGGACAAGGGGGATTTATTTCTCTTTTGTGTCCCCACGCAATAGTCTTTGCGTTATTTCGCAATACTTTGTGGGTTAGTTTCCAAATCAGATACTAACAAACACTACACCCTTTTGGAGATGTATTGAGTTTTATTTGAAATCAGCCTTAAATAAAATTATCTTCAAGTACAGACTAAAAGACAGTTTTTATCCACAAGCTGTTAAACAAACTACTGAGACAATAATACTGCACAAAAACCACATCTGTGACACTTTGTTTGCTCATTACTGCTGCTGATGTTGTACTTTGTTTTGTACGCAAACGTGTTTTTTTGTTTTATCGTGATTTGAACGTTCTTCTTATCCTAAGCATTTAATCCGCATTGTTTACTGCGTGTGAACCTGCATATGACAAATAAACCATATCAATGACATATCAGTGTTGTTTGTTTTATGAGCAGTTTTGTCATCTGTGGCTGCTGTTCCAAAAATGCCGAACGCAAAGTATTGCGTGGGGACACAAAAGTAATAAATTTCCCCATGTCCCCTCGACGGGCTTCTCGTACTTTACTCTTAAATCTTTAGTGCACATGCAGCAATTTTGTTGGTCAGATGAGACTTGACACATGATGGTACTTTTGGTTTGATGAATGAAGAGATGCAGGGCTGATTTAATCCAGAATCTGCCTTACAAGTGTCCCTTAATCACTGGTGAACTTGATTACGACTAAACACGTTTTACAAGCAGCAGACTGCGTGTTAACATCAACTCTCCTGAAGTTCGGTAATATTTGCGACTTTCCTGTCAGCTCTATGAGTTTAATAGATAAGTCCTTACTTCTGACTTTACGTTGCAAATCCAATTTTACCACGTCCAGTTCTCCACCTGCGTTTGCTCCCTCCATTCTGAACGCAGGTGGAAAACATCGAGCAGAAGCACTGTTGGCTTGTGGGTCGTGTAGTTCGTTTGACTCGCATTATAGTATAGGCTTCTTGGAAAAAAACTACACAATGGCGGCGTCGATCCAAGTTTTTTTTTCTTAAAGTTTATAACAAAGTCTCAGTTTTACATTTCCAAAGACAATTGATCCTAGTTTGTTTTCCCTCCTATTGGTTAGTTCCCGCTCCCGTCTGCTCCCGTTCATTTTTTATCCTGTACCGTCCCAATCACGTGATCTTTAGTGATGCTGTCTCCCGTCCCGCGGGATTCCCGTGGGAATTCCGTGACCCGTGGGACTCCCGAAAAAATGTCAGCCTCTAGTGTGGAGTACGTTGAATCCTTCGATTGGACCCACCCAGAGAACAAGATCCAAAGAGTTGCTAATGTTATCCGGAGGTCTCTGTGTCTCCTGCATATGTACTTTGTATAGATGTGCATCACCATACTATACTATACTGAATCAAAGATACAATTATTAGACTTTATTAAGATTACAATAAATAGTTTGACAGAATAAAATAAATATTTCTTCAGGTCAACAGCAACAGTTGTTGTAGCATTTGCAGCTCCTGGAAATATGAAGATCCTCTTGGAAGAGCTGGCATGGCAACCTGTTCCATCTCGTCAGTGGATTGGAAGTGAGGCCTGGATAACTGACCCAAATCTGATGAGTTTCAGTTTCTGCACAGGGGCCATTGGAGTTGCCATTCAACGATCTGTGATCCCAGGTTTGAGAGATTTCCTACTAGATCTCTCTGTCTCTGAAGTGGCTGCCTCCACAGGGCTGACTGAGTTTTGGGAGAATGCATTCAACTGCAGCTTGACAAAAAGTGAGACATTCTTCTTTCTTCCCCTGTTTTCTGTGTGACCGCAAAATAGAAACTAAACAAGCAGCAAAGTTCTACTGTATACATGTATACAGTATACATACTATATACTGTATACATTTACAAGACAGATCATATTTTTCTGTCATTTGTTTGTGTTTGACAAACCCTGATTCAAGTTAACAAATTAAAAAAAATATTAATTAGGATGTAAATTTGGCTTTTTGCTGTCATTTGATATGCTAATTGATGTTTATTTAATTTAGACCAAAGTGTTGCCTTAAAAACCCCTAAGTAAATAATTAATAAAAATAAAAAAAAACTTCACATGTTTTGTGTCAGCAAAAGTATTTTAAAATGTATCAAATATAGCAGAGGTCTCCAGACAAATTGTTTTTATGACCTAAAAAGCTGCAGTCATGACTTTAAATGATAATATAAAATTGTTGAATTATTTGTAAAGCTCAGAATAACCCGGGTGATATAATATTGAGTTAATAACTTTTTTATTTACTCACAACTGGTTATTGAATTTTGAAATTGCTTGTTTATTTAGTTGTGTATTTTACATTAAAATTGTATGATAGTTACGTTGTAATAACCTGAGAGTGTCTACATTAAATACGAGTTGTTAGCATCATGTTTCTTGACAAATGTAAAAGAATGTCCATCTATTTATTTATTTACTTGTTTATTTTTTCTCAGCTTCTAAACTAAACAAGAGAGTGTGTGATGGAACTGAAGACATAAAAACCCTTAAAAGCCCGTACACAGAAACATCTCAATTAAGAGTTTCAAACATGGTGTACAAGGCTGTTTATGCAATAGCACATGCCATTCACAATGTAGTATGTCAGGAGACAAATGCTACCATACAGTGTGACAAATACATGAGACTGGAGCCCAAACTGGTCAGTTTGGTTAATCAACAAATCTTACAGTTTTTAATTAATTGTAAATTAAACTTTTACCCTAGGGATAACTTTTCGTTGCCATTGATTCCTTTCTCTCTCTGTTTCTTGCTTCATAGGTTTTAAGTGAACTAAAGAAAGTCCGCTTTTCCCAAAATGGTTACCATATTTCATTTGATAGTAATGGGGATCCTATAGCTTTTTACGAAGTGGGGAAACTGGCAGAAGAGTAAAAGTGGAGTTATTGAGCCGTTAACCGTGGGGTACTATGATGCTCCCTGCCAATGAGATAACAGTTTCTTATCAACAGGAACCTAACCTGGCTGGAAGATAGCACACAAGTAAGTGTACTTAATGACATAATTTATCAAATGCAGACTTGTGACTGATTAGACAAAACAGTTTAAATGTTTGTTTGCCTCTGTCTCTATGGACAGATACCGGTGTCAATATGTTCTGAGAGTTGTCCTCCAGGAACTCGTAAAGTGTTGCAGAAGGAAACCCATCTGCTGCTATGATTGCATACCATGTCCTGAAGGGAGAGATCACTAATATAACAGGTAAATTTATTCTTATATGGAAATCAATACATCCAAAATGGTAATGTTTTAATGGCTGTTTTTGGTTAATTTTTCAGATGCTCCTGATTGCTTCCTTTGTCCCAGAGAGTTCTGGCCAAATGCAGAGAAAGATGCTTGTTTCCTCAAACCTGTGGAGTTTCTTTCCTTCGATGACATTCTGTCAATCATCCTGACTACCTTCTCTGTTAGTGGGGCCTGTCTTGCCATCATTACAGCAGTGATTTGTTTTGTCACAGGAGAACTCCAATTGTCAGAGCCAACAACTCTGAGCTGAGTTTCCTGTTGCTCTTCTCTCTGACTCTGTGTTTCTTATGTCCATTGACTTTCATCGGAGTTCCTTCTAAATGGTCCTGCATGCTGCGGCACACAGCGTTTGGCATCACATTTGTTCTCTGTATATCCCGTGTTCTCTAGTGGTTCCAATGGCATTTAAAGCTACACTTCCAGGTAGCAATACCATGAAATGGTTCGGTCCCCCGCAACAAAGAATGACCGTGGTGTCTGTCACCTTTATTCAAGTTATAATATGCACTGTGTGGTTGGTTTTGAGTCCTCCCTTTCCAGTGAAAAACCTAACCACCTACAAAGAGAAGATCATTCTGGAATGTGCATTGGGTTCTGCTGTTGGCTTCTGGGCTGTGCTGGGTTACATCGGCCTGCTGGCTGTTTTCTGCTTTGTGTTAGCTGTTCTAGCTCGGAAACTACCTGATAATTTTAATGAAGCTAAACTGATAACCTTCAGCATGCTGATATTTTGTGCAGTGTGGATCACATTCATCCCAGCATATGTCAGCTCTCCTGGAAAATTCACTGTGGCTGTGGAGATATTTGCAATTCTGGCTTCCAGCTTTGGACTGATACTGTGCATATTTGCTCCAAAGTGCTTCATTATTTTGTTTCAACCAGAGAAAAACACAAAGAAATATCTAATGAACAACAAATAGTAGTAAATTACCTGAAGAGTGAAACCAAAATGACCAAATGTACTATATGCAATAGGCAACTGTTAGGCATTAAAAACACTTTAGCGGCATTTCAAAAAATATTTAAACGATAAAACTATACTAATAATTTGGAGCAGAAATTCAACTGCTCACATGTTCCACTGATGTGATTTTGATTTCTCAATTTGTGGTGTCATTGTTTCAAAAATAAATCTCAATGTTGGTGGGTCTCTTGCAAAACATATATCCTGATGCTGTGGTGAATTTTTGAGTTAAAACCTGAAAGACTTGTGGAAGCAGAGGAGACTACCACCACCCATTAGAAATGCAGCATTTATTTATTATTTAGAGTGAAAACTAAATGGAGGTTTAAGGACAGATGTTGTAGTTGTGCTGATTTAATGGGTGGGTCCCACTGCTGCTTGGGTGTCTGGAGATGTTACAGGTGCTGCTCCCAAGCTCAACTATCATATCCAGTATTTGAAGGGAGAGACTTTATTTATATAGTCAGTATATATCAGGGAAGACATAGGTGCTTGGCATTCCACAGATTGCACTACACCGCCGCAGCCACCAGGTGCATCTAATCTGCTGATTGCAGCCAGGGAGACAGGGTAGAGCAGACGTGCCAGAATCATAACAATAAAGCTGTTAAACTGGGATGTGTGTGCTTTCAGTCAAACAGTGCAGCTGGGATTACAGGACCAACGTCAGTCAAGAAGCAAGTGAAAAACCTGGCAAAATAGAAAAACGGAAAAAAGAGAAAGAACAGAAGAACAGTAGCTGTTAAAATATTTATTTTAGTATTGTGTTTTAATGAAAGTATTGTGTTTTAATGCAAACAAAATACAATCTGACACAATCCAAGAGCAATTTACTTCCTAAAGAAGAAAAGTGAGTGAAGACGAGCCCGCGGAATGCAGAAGCTTGCAAACTGCGGATCAAAATCTTCAGACTTGGGGGAACGACAGGAGTATTCTCATTCTGTACTGTTGGACTAGAACCATTTTTTAAGTTCAGCTTCAAAATGCTAAACAAAGAAACTGGAGCAAAACATGAAAAAATAGTAGTAATTTTATTGAAAACGACATTCAAAATCAAATAGTCTGTTAACTAGCTTATCAAAAATTAAACACCATAGCCCAATACCTCACAGAACACAACTAAAAGTGTCAAAAATTGACTCAAGAGTGAGTATCCCTACTTCTCTTAATAATTAGCTCTACACTTTGTTTTAGCATGCTTAATTCAAGTGTCTCAAGCAGGCTGGTGGGGTCGTTGATCCATGCGTTGATAGCAGCTTAATGGAGGAGAACTACACACATTTCACACTTTGTGAAATACAATGGTTTTCTGTTGAAAGACCTAGTCATCATTTCACAAGTGAGGGTTTGGTGTCAGCAGTCTAGCTGAGAACAATGAGAAACAAAGGCTATTAATACTGAGGATGGTAGGAAAAAGGACCAATGGAATTTTTCCCCCACTATCTTACTTTACCTAAATGTGTGATTTCATTACTTTTCATAGATTTTCAGATTTATCAAAAGGATTACCAGCAAAAGCCAATTATTATTAGTATTTCATTACTTTTTCATTGATTTTTAGTTTTATCAGAAGGATTACTAGCGAAAACCAAATATTATTAGTAATTTGGACTTTAGCTGCTCTTACACCAATGACCCAGCTTTCTTAATTAGACTATAATGGATTGTTATTACTTAGTTCAACTTCAGTACCAGTAAAAGCTTAGCACAAGATGCTTTCCCCTACATAGAGGACGTAATGATATAATTACCTCTTTAGAAAGATTGGTTTAGAACCAGCTCTTACCAGTAAAACCCAAAGAATTATTAATGTTATCTGTATCATTGTTGGTTGAGACATCAGTCAAAAATGACCTGCTGACTAAGAAATAATCCAGAAGAGAGTAAGAGTGATAGACATGTGAGAAGAAAGTATATTCTCTGCGGTTAGGGTGAATAGCATCGCAAAGTTGGCATTCACTCATGTTCTGTTTAAGAATACTTATTGATTGTCAAGTTCGCTGAGTCCCTGTTGTACCTGTCTATTTCTTCATTTAGCAATCCAAGTGTTCAGACAGTGCAGAAAAAAGTATGTAGAAACAGATAGACCCAAGTGAAATTAGAGTTAGTGTATTTTAGTGCACTGATGTAAAGTCCAGAAGCAGAAATATAGCAGAGGAAAAAGGTAAGAGGGGGTGTGAGATAAAAGGTTATGTTAAGAAAGTTTTGTGTGTGAGTGACCATGTTTGTGTGTGACAGAAAGAGAAAAGGGTGACAGAGAGACGTGGTAACAGACAAAGAGGAACGGATACCCAAAAGCCCAGCCTTGGCCCTGCCCACATCTAACAATGTAAACATCATGCTGAGCTGTGCTTTACATTAGATTGCAATTGCCAATTATCTAACCTCTTATCTAACCAGTGTTACATGTTTTAGGCTAACCTGTTATTGCTCCTTACAAAGCCACAGAGTGATCTCCCAGCCCCTGAATAACTGAACTTTAACATAGAGTTTATCTACAGCCAATGTTGCTCTGGTGCATTCGGTGATATATTTCTCCTCACCTCTGTTCGTGAATCCCCTTTGAAAACTGGTCATTAATGCTGAAGCTCGTTCTCCGCAACTCTCAGCCCCAACGTCTGACCTGTTATTTTTGCTTGTATTGCTCAAACTTTGCTAAAATTGGCAGACGTCGGTTGTGATCAGGCTTTTTACCTCCGAGCTGGTGAACATGATGGAATGGAATGTTTTTTACCTTGTCACTTGGGAATTTCAGCTGACGTTGGAGAAATTCATGGAGCGTGGCTTTGGCATCCTCCTCTGCCTGGTCTGGGATGCTGGAGAAGACAAGGTTGCCTATATATCCATCAAGTGTTTCAATGTAGATTCAGTGGAATTTGAGAGAGGGCGCCAAGTTATATTGGCTGTACTAAAAAGCAATCACGGATTAACTATGTTACAATCTGATGCAAAAGATTCAACAATGCAGATTTTTCTTTGCACTTTTACAAAGTAAACTTGTCAATTCATTCAAATCTTAAAAGTAAAATTTAAACAACTTAAAATATGTTATTTTACTGTATCTATGGTAGAACCCAGCCATCCATCTATCCAACATTGTTTGGTTGTTTGGACGAACTAGTGCAAAGGTACAGGCATGGTTCACACTGAAAAGGCTGGGTTGCAGATGGGTTGTATTGCAATAGAGACCCTCTTTCTTATGTGCCTAACACTGATTCTGGCAAAATGCAAATTAAATTTATTTTCAATAAAGACCAGATTTTTCTGCCTGAGTTGTGAATGTCTGTAGCTCCTCTAGAGTTACTATAGGCCTTTTTAGTTTATCTCTTGGTAGGTTTACATTTGTGATATTCTCTATCTACTTTGAAGATGGATTGAACAATGTTTTTTCAAGCCTTGGAATATTGTTCAACAAGTTGAGAAAATGCTTTCATATTTGAAAGAAAAAGAAAATCAGTCCAGATCATGCACATTTAGGTCAATTGAAGACAGTCCAATAATAAGGGAGCTCAAATTAAGGCAAGTCACTTTAACACATGGTCAAAGATCACTAGAGTGAGGACATGTTGTTTCTGCTGAATAATGAATAACCTGATATATAATCATGTTGAAAGACCAATGAAAACATTCTTCCACCCAAATGCAAACACTTGAAGAATGGAGGTTGGCCTACGATTAGCAGTCAGTTTTTTTGAGCTGATCACAGTAGTTGTGCTGGGTGGGTCTCTTAATGGTCTAAAAGAAAGAAATCAGCTTATAGATAATCAGACTAGTGGTGGTATTAGTGCTGAGGCTTCATTGGTAAAATGTATCCTACAGGGTACACCTTACCAACCTGCATTCTCCACAGATGGGGACTTTGTTATTGGAGGAGCTTTCTTCCTTCACTACCAAGTGCACACAGTGATTAATAACTATACAACCAAGCCTGAGCTTCCAAGATGCAAAGGAAGGTTAGTAAGATGGAACAGTGTTGCGGAAGAATGTTAGATGTAGATGTGTTTAAATATTTTTGCAATATGTACTTAAAAATGCAGAATAAAATGTAATATATTTGAGTAGATTTTGTTATTAATTTATGGATAATTTGATGACAATGAATTTATCTTTGGAGTTTAAATTTAAAATAAAACTATTTCTGAATTTTAATTTACATAAATTTTCCACTGACATCTTGATTTGGAACTTTAACATTAGCAGTTGTTTATTGTGCAACTACAAAGCATGTCTGATTTATTTATTTGAGCTATTTAGTGGGTTCATGGTGTTTGATTATTTCTAAATATTTTTATGTAAGTAAATACCAGCATTCACCTGACTGATTTTGTGCAGCATTAATGCTCGGGATCTTCGCTTTTCTCGAACAATGATCTTTGCAATTAAGGAGATAAACAACAGCACGAAGCTGCTGCCGGGCGTCAGACTCGGATATCAGATATTTGATACATGCGCCTCTGTGCTTGCAGGCACACAGGTGGCATCTCAACTTTCAAATGGCCAGGACCCTGTGTTTTACACAGTAAATAACTGTTCAAAATTTGGAGAGGTGATGGCTGCTGTTGGAGATTCTGGATCCACTCCATCCATCAGCATCTCACGTATCTTTGGGTCATTTAAAATCCCTCTGGTAGGTTCTTTGCATTAATTGCATTTTGAAAATCTAAAATATATACATGGTTATAATGAAGCCAATGTAGTTTTTACGTTACTTTCCTGCTGTAGGTGAGCCACTTTGCCTCTTGTGCCTGCCTATCCGATAAAAAGCAGTTCCCCACTTTTTTCAGAACAATTCCCAGTGATCATTATCAAGCTGACGCCAAGCTCTTGAAACATTTTGGTTGGACTTGGATAGGAGCTGTTCACTCAGACTCTGATTATGGAAATAACGGCATAGCCTCTTTTCTTTACACCGCCCTCAGAGAAGGGATCTGTGTGGAGTACATTGAATCCTTCTATCGGACTGACCCAAGGAACAAGATAAGAACAGTAGCTGATGCAATTCGCAGGTTTCTGTATCTTTAGATGTGCTTCTCTGGCCCTACAATGATGCAGACCAAATGTTCATTTTTTTCTTTACCACAATCCTACCTTTCCAGATCAACAGCAATTGTTGTGGTGGCATTTACAGCCGCGGGTGACATGAAGGTCCTCCTGGAGGAGTTGAACCAACAACCTCCTCCACCTCGTCAATAGATTGGAAGTGAAGGCTGGATAACTGATCCACTCTTGATGAGCTTCAGTTTCTGTGCAGGGGCAATCGGAGTGGCCATTCAGCAATCTGTTATTCCAGGCTTAAGGAACTTCCTTTTGGATCTCTCTCCATCTGAAGTGGCTGCTTCCTCAGTGCTGACTGAGTTCTGGGAGGACACATTCAACTGCAGCTTGACACAAAGTGAGAACTTTTCTTCTTTTCTGTATTTTTTATTTATTTATTTTGATGCCACTTGGATCCTATTAATTGGAATGAAAATATGTTATTTACTCACAATGAGAAATTTATCAGATTTTTTTATAGCATCTCCCAAAAAATTTTTACTGACTCAGTTTAGCCCAAGAATTTATTAACAATATTCATTTAGACTGAAACAGTTTTGAAACAGTCTGGAATTTGTATCATTTTACTCGGCATTAAATACTTATTTTAGAATAGAATAGAATAGAATAGTCTTTAGTTGCCTTCTACCCATAGACTGCAGGAGATAGGCACCAGCTTCCCCATGACCCACTATAGAAGAAGCAGTTGAAAATAACTGAATGACTGACTAAGAATAGACTTTATGTGTTTCATGTTAAACTAAAGTATAACATTAAAACAAGCAAATCTATTTAAATAATAATTTAAAAAAAACACTGGTGTGTTCTTTTGCCATTGCATCTTGTAGGACTTTGCAAGGTATCACTTATCTGTGCAAGTTGTATTTTATTTTTTATTTTAGATTTGAAAAAGCTTAATTTCAACTGCATCAAACAGAACACAGGGCCAAGGACAATATACATTTTGTTTCCAAAAAGTACTCTCTCTTTCCTCCAAAATAATACATTTTCAGTTATTGATTGTTTATAACACTACAAATAAGGAGCCCTGGAATAATAAGACACAAAAATATATTTGTTTGTGTTAGGGTTTGAAAACTTTTGTATTGTTTATCACTCATGTCTGCTCTAAGTGCTTTTCCCTCCTACATGCCACAGAAAGGGACATGGGGGAGACAAGTGAGTTATGCGTTTATCAGCAACATCTAGGGGCTGCTCGTACTAGTCCCCTCTCTCTCTCTCTGTTTAAAATCAAGACACATGAACCCTAACCTTTCTGACCCCACACACACACACACCCTGAATATTTGTTGAACTGTGTGTGAACCAGCATGTATAAATAAAGAGAGAGGGGTGCCAACACTTTGTAGTCTGCACTGCAAATGAGCTACCCTTGCTGCAAGTAAAATTGACTCTGTATCGTTCTTGCTTCTGAGTTGACTAATTAATACCTAACAGTTTGTATTAACCTACAATTGTTGTTTTGTGTATTGTGTATTTTCATTTGCATATTTATTAATGAGACTTGTTAAATCCAAGACTCTACTCTGCTCATTAAGTCTAGGTTTCTGCTTTTAAAAAATCTCACTCTGTCATTATTTACATCTTTGTCTTTAGCTGCTGATCTAAACAAGAGAGAGTGTGATGGAACTGAAGACATAAGAGCTCTTAAAAGCCCATACACTGAAACATCTCAGTTAAGAGTTACTAACATGGTTTACAAGGCAGTGTATGCAATAGCACATGCCGTTCACAATGCAGTGTGTCAGGAAACAAACACAACCAGTCAGTGTGACAAACATATGAATTTGGAGCCCAAGCAGGTAAGTTCAAATGAAAAGCAAATCAGTTTCTAATTGGTTAAAAAAGTTGTGGCTATTGATTTATTTCTCTCTTTCTTACCTCACAGATTTTTACTGAACTAAAAAAAGTAAACTTTTCCCAAAATGGTTACCATGTGTCATTTGATGGTAATGGGGACCCTATGGCTTTTTACGACCTGGTAAACTGGCAGAAAAGTGATAATGGGGTTACTGAACTGGTAAAAGTGGGGTACTATGATGCATCACTACCGAAGGGCCAGGAGTTTCGTGTCAATAGGAACTTAACCTGGATGGAAGGTGGCAAACAAGTAATGACCAAAATGACAACAATTGTTAAATATTGTGTATTCTTTACTAAAAAAAAAGACTATTATTGAATCAGATTTTTTGTTTTGCTTGTTTTGTCTCTGTAACAGGTGCCGGTGTCTGTTTGCTCTAAAAGCTGTCCACCAGGAACTCGTAAAGTGTTGCAGAACGGAAAACCCATCTGCTGCTATGATTGTATACCATGTCCTGAAGGAGAGATCAGTAATAAGACAGGTAGAAACATTAGTTTATACACATCTACAATCTGAAATAGTCAAGTGTTAATAAATGTTTTTGATTCATTTTTAGATTCCCCTGATTGCCTTCCATGCCCCAGAGAGTTCTGGCCTAATGCAGAAAACAATGCTTGTTTCCCCAAACCTGTAGAGTTTCTGTCTTATGAAGAAATCCTCGCAACCATCCTGGCTGCATTTTCAGTTAGTGGGGCCTGTCTGGCCATCATTACAGCAGTGGTTTTCTTTCATCACAGAAAAACCCGATTGTCAGAGCCAACAACTCTGAGTTGAGCTTCCTGTTGCTCTTTTCTCTGACTCTGTGTTTCTTATGTTCTTTAACATTCATCGGAGCACCTTCTGATTGGTCCTGCATGCTACGACACACAGCTTTTGGTATCACATTTGTTCTCTGTATCTCCTGTATTCTCAACAAAGAATGACTGTACTTTTTTTTACTGTTATTCAAGTTATTATATGTACTGTGTGGTTGGTTGTGAGTCCTCCCTTCCCAATAAAAAACCTAACCACCTACAAGGAGAAGATCATCCTGGAATGTGCTTTAGGCTCTGCTGTTGGCTTCTGGGCTGTGCTTGGGTACATCGGCCTGCTGGCAGTATTTTGCTTTGTGTTAGCTGTTCTAGCTCGGAAACTACCTGATAATTTTAATGAAGCCAAGATGATAACCTTCAGCATGTTGATATTTTGTACAGTCTGGATTACCTTCATCCCAGCATATATCAGCTCTCCTGGAAAATTTACTGTGGCTGTGGAGATATTTGCCATTCTGGCTTCTAGTTTTGGACTGATACTGTGTATATTTGCTCCAAAGGTTTTCATTATTTTGTTTCAACCGGAGAAGAACACGAAAAAATATTTGATGAAGAAAAACTAATCGGAAAATCATGAAAAACAACAGATTTAAGCAGTCCTGATTATTTGTAGCGATATGCTTTACGTTTTAAATGCTATTTAATATGAATATTCACTGCATTTTTCATGATTCAGTTGGACATCCATAGACAACAACATTGATAGGTAAAGATTTATAATGTCCGGCTGGGTAAAGTCCCAGTACTGTATACCTTAGCAACCTACTTTCTGTCAGTTCTAGTAGCTACCATTTGGTCATGGAATAATAGACACAAAATCTCTTAATCGCAAAACACTCACATCCATTATCAAGTTTAAGAATATCATTAAATACAGTGAAGGAAGAATGACAATGTTTTTCTTGAGAGGCCACCATGTATGATTCGACGTGGGTTGTTTTTTTTTTGTTTTTTGTTTTTTACTCATTATGTATTATTTTTTTTGTTTTATACAGTTCTGACATGTGTGGCTGTTGTATTGGCCAAGTCTACCTTGTTAAATATATTTATGATCTCAGTGGGACCCCCTTCCCTAAATAAATTTATAACCAAAAACATTAAATAATTTGTTGCCAGTGAACAAATGATGCCAAGCTTTCTCCTAAGACAGATATTGTTGGACTGACAGGTGCTTTGATAACCATTGTTTAAGGTAACACCTACACGACACATTTTTCTGTTTTAAATGAACTCCTAAATACTTAAATTTAACACTGTGTTTGGGACAATTTGGTCCTTATCAGAGGTGGTGTTAGTTTAACTCTTTCCATAGTGTTACCATTTTAGAGTAAGAATAACTCAAAATTGAGTTAAAAATTAACATTGACTAACACTGTACAGTAATAAGAGAAATTAACTGTAGGTTACATAGCTCTGCAGACAGTAAATATGAATCTCAGCAATGTTAATAAGTTACTCTACTGTGGTGACAAATAAACTGTGAATTTGAAGCTTTTCAAAACTATATTGGGTTATTGAAGATTAACAATGGATGCTCCTATACTCTGATAAGTCATAATTGTACACATTACTTAACTGATTATTTACTCTGTTGCTGTGAAAAACCAGCTCAGGCACAGTCAAATCCTAACAGTCAATAACAGTGCACAGGTAAATATGTAGTACTAGTTTTACTTTTGTAGTGATAAATTGCACCTGTCCATTATAATTCAACTATGTTTTTAAAAGGTACCATCGAGTAAAATCAAATTACCACTGAAATGCATTTAACTTGACTTTTTATTAACAAGAGCACCTTTAAACGCTGCTGTAGGTAACGTTTGTAAAAAATATATTTTTTTAATATTTGTTTAAACTGTCACTGTGGCCTAACAGAAGAATGTGGGACAGATAATCTGTGAAAAAAATCAAGCTCTTCTGGCTCCTCCCAGTGTTCTTACTGCCATTTGCAGAAAGACATCGCTCACAGTCAGAAACAGCCAATTAGAGCCAGGATGAGTGTCTTAGCAGGGTCAATTACATCGTGTTTGCACTGCTCAAACCCCTCCCCCACACAGCTCGTACCGTAGTTTAACTTAAAGATTGCCGGTGTGCTGCAGCTGTGCTCATGGCTGTGCTAATGGCACTTTGCCAATGATTTGAGGCCCAAATTTGTAGTCAAACTCTAGGCAGCCCAGAGACAATGTAAATCATATTGTTGAGGTTTCATTTCTACCAGTGAATGTGCAATTTTTTTTTCTCTTGTTCTCGGTGGAAGACACACGCATTTTCTCTCCCTCCTTCCCTGCTGATCCCTGCTTCTGCTTTTGTCTGTATTTTTCTCAGAGCCTCGCTTTGCATATCCTTCAAACTTTTAAATTATGGATTTGGTCAGCTGTACTCTCAACGTAATTTGTCAATTGTTTTTTTTTCCTACGGGAAGACAGGGTAAAGGAGACCCTCTTGTCCAGGCGGGACGTTCTTCTCTGGAAACACAATGGATTCTTGGCAGCAGTGGAAGATTGTGTGCCTGACTAAAATGTTGGTCGTGGACGTAGAAAATGTGTACATATTTGGTCTTTTGATAACAGGATTTCTGCTTTTTGGAGTTGGTGGTTACCTGGCTTATCAAGTGATTTGCAAAACGTGGGCGGCTGTTCAAAGCTTTCCAAAGTTTCCTGCGATGTTGGATGGAGTCTGTAGAGCGATCAACCCTCGGACTGAAATGTTAAGAGAGCAAAATCGCAAGCTGGACACGATTCTTGAACAGAATCGCAGCCTGGCAGTGGTTGGACTCAGAGGTTAAAGGATATAATCTTGGAGAAGTTGTACGCTCCAGATCTGTGGAAAATACCAGAAATTTGGCTATTTGGATTCGCAATTGAGACATACCAGTAAAACTCTTAAGGTGTTGAAATTCACACTGCCTGAACACAACCATTTTATTTTTTTTCTAAATCTGGGTCCCCAATGTGGCCTTGGCAACTTCTGCTAACTGGTTATCGATAAAATATCTCCTGGATGTTATATAAACACGACGCTCTTCCCCTGCACTCCCCTACCAGCTGTGTGCTGATAGGACTATGTGGCCAATTGATAAAACTTCCACCTCTCTTCTCAAGGACAATGGCGCTTCTATCATTGTTGACAGTCTAATTCTTGCAAACACACTCAGACTTATATATTCACATCCTCAAGATTCCACCGTACCCCTGCTAAATCTTTACTTATGTGTGTGTTGCTTACCCCTGCTGAGGTTTTTTTGTACTGTTTCAGACTCTATTCTGCTATGAATAGTCTGAAATATGATTTTTCCCCCTCCTATCTTACTTTACCTAAATGTGTGATTTCATTACTTTTCATAGATTTTACCAGCGAAAACCAAACATTATTAGTAACTTGGACTTTAGCTGTTCTTACACCAATGACCCAGCTTTCTTAATTAGATTACTTAGTTCAACTTCAGCACCAGTAAAAGCAATATATTATTAGCACCTGAAAATGTGGATTAAAGCTGTTTTGTACCAGTGACTCGGCTTCACTAGTTAGAATTCAGTGGAATGATTAGACTTCTTAGCACAAGATGCTTTCCCCTACATAGAGGACTTAATGATATAATTACCTCTTTAGAAAGATTGGTTTAGAACCAACTCTTACCAGTAAAACCGAAAGGATTATTAATGTTATCCGTATCATTGTAATATTGATCAGAGATTTTTAGATTTCTCAGAAGGATTCATAGATTTTTAGATTTCTTAGCATTTGATTTTTCTGTGTTCTTTGTGATTGTATTGTAATTGTATGTACAGCGCTTTGAGTGTCTTGTTACTGAAAAGCGCTATATAAATAAACTTACCTTACCTTACCTTACCTTACCATAGCTGTTTATACGCCATCATCGGACCCACTAACTTGCCTGCCCAATCATGGTAGGCTCTGTTGTGGGGCAGGTGCTGTGGAGGGATGGTTGTAGCACAGCGGAGAGCAAGGGGAGGGAGCTGTTTCGAATTTTCAGGCTAAGTCCACTGTTTTCCCAGAACTCCCTACTGCAGCTTGAGAGATTTATTGTGAAATATTAGTAATATAACAGTAACATTGTGTTATGATGTACTTGCCATTACATTACAGGGCTCCAAGTGAACTGTAAATAACATTTTAGGTAAATGGTTTCAGGTGTGCCTGCCATGACAAACTGATCTCAAGTTCATATAAAAATCATCACTTCAGCCCAACAATGACACTACTAGAACACTGATCCTAGACAAATGTTTTTTTTTTTACTGTTGAGGTTTTTCCAGTCAGTAAGTCAGTCTTTTCTACTTCTTCTTCCATAGTGGGTTGTGGGGAAGCTGGTGCCTGTCTCCAGCAGTCCAGCAGGCAGGGTACAGCCTGGACAGGTCGCCAGTCCATTACAGGGCAACACAAACACACACAGGACAAACAACCATGCACTCATTTGTGCCTAAGGACAATTTAGAGAAACCAATTAATCTAACAGTCATGTTTTTGGACTGTGGAGGAAGCCAGAGTACCTGGAGAGAACCCACACATGCACGGGGAGAACATGCAAACTCCATGCAGAAAGACCCCTGGCCGGGAGTCGGACCCTGGACCTTCTTGCTGCAAGGCAACAGTGCTACTAACTGCACCACCGCGCAGCCAATGGTTTTTTTTTTCCATTTTATGTAAAAATCAATGTTTTTTGTATTATAAAGCCACAGTCTAAGGTAGCTTCATTTGTCAAGTTCATCAGATGAATGATGTTTTAAAATAAATTAATATAAAATGTTTCTTTTTGCATGGAGTTTGCATGTTCTCCCAGTGGATTTGTAGTCTTCCTCCCACAGTCCAAAAACATGACTGTTGGGTTAATTGGTTTCTCTCAGTTACCCTTAGGTGTGAATGGGTGTGTGCATGGTTGTTTGTCCTGTGTGTGTTTGTGCAGTCCTGCTGTGTACTGGAGATCTTTTCAGGATTTACCCCGCCTTTCACCTGTAAACCGCTGGAGATAAGCACCAGCTGCCTCGTGACCTTGTACAGTAGAAGTGGGTATAGAAAATGATTGGATGGATGTTTCCACTGTATGATACCAGTGTATGACTTTTCTCACATTAAAAAATTAACTGTTGCTCAGCTATTCCCATAAATTGATAACTTACAATACAAATCAACCTTCCACAAACACTTCATTGATTTTGGTTGATTAATACATTTTATGAATAGGCAAAAAATGATTTAACTAAACAATGTATTCATGTCAAATGGTTTACAACTGGGCTGCGTTTAATTGTTCTGAATTTGCATAGGGTAGGATTGAATTTTACAAATATATTTGTTATTTTACTGTCTTTGCTTTTCCTTGTAAAACTCTTTGGATTGCCTTGTGTATGAATGGTGCTAATTAAATATTCTTGCCTTGCCTTGAGGTAAGGTGAGGTCTTCTCTGGGGCCATGATTAGAGACCAGGCATATTTATGAAGAGGAAGGAAAAGCATACATGAAGTTTTTTCAGGTCTTGTGTTTGGTGTGCATTCATATTCAGACTCCTTTACTATAACACTGTTGTGATTATGAATCTGATATTATTTAATATTTAATATTAATATTTTAATATTTCATCAAATAATATTTCGGTCTGATAGGGGTTGTCCTGTGAATACCAGACCAGTAAGGCAATGGTATTAGGACAAAATAGAAAGGTGTGAGACAAGCTCTGACATTATTGAACAGCATAAACTCGGCACACACATGGAATGAATTCACACAATTTCTTAAAATACAAGAATTTATTAACAAAAATAAGTCAACTCAAAGTCAAACATATTTCAATCAACAAACTCTTTACTATGCTAAAACAATCTAACTAAATTACCAACCAAAATTAAAGAATATGGAAGACTATTGGACTATGCACAATATAAACAAGTTGATTAAAGATGATTGAAAACCATGACCAAAAGAGTGATGCAACATTACCATGCAATGTTTATGTTTGAGAACCAAGGATTATCTTGAAGGATCTGGGAATGAAGTTAAGTTAGTCTTGGAACCAACTTAGGGAATAATCAGCAACATTTAGACAACCAATCACAATGCAAGATCAGATAAAATATTATTTTAATAAAATAATGTTTTAAATAATGATCTGCTGAATAAAACCAACCTTCTGGATGACTAATTCTCAACAATGTCTCATTAGCTGCCTTTATTTATTGAAATAATATTATTGAAATAATATTAAGGGAACATTTTGGAAAGAGCCAAATCTTTCTGGAGAAATGGGGCTTAATGATGTTTACTTATCAGATTTAGTGAAATAATGTTTAGGGACTATTATTCACTAGCTTGAAACTAACAAACTTTCTGTTAAATATTCTTTAGCACCAGAATCAAACACATACCTTTTAAAATACCATGGTCAATAAAAGGGTTAAAATACATAAGCGCGGATGGCGCGTTATGATCAATCTTCTGTTTAAAATCACCTTTCAAGTAAAGTTTGTCTTAACTTTAAAAACCTACAAAGAACACAACCTGAGCACGTGTGCTGCAGATAGCCTGCTAGCACCAAGATAATGGAGTTCAACACAAACAAAACTTCATAAAATGAAAAACGTTTAGATCATTTCAATCTAAATCTTTCTCTTATTGTTCTGCCCAAGACTCTTAACCTCATGAACTGCGGTGAGGAATGTTGTCCAAGCGACGATGAAGTTTGAAGAAGGTATCCACAGTGAACAATGGTTAGCTACAGCTAACCTCCTTAGCTTTGGGGGTTGAAGGTGCTCTGTGAACAAAGGGTTAGCTTCCCGTCTAACCTCCAGCTGTGGATGAAAAACGCTCGTTTGTCCGCCAACCCACTGCCAGTTAACACGGTGATGCGGTCTCTGCTGTAATCCTTCCAGACTGGGAGACCGCTTCTGCTCGCTCCATAGAGACGCTTCTCTGTAGGGAACTTCTCTGGGACAATTTGCTTCTGCAGGCCTCAGAGAAAAAGTAAGCAACTCTTACACCTTAATTTCCCCGTTCTTGAATGAAGATACCGGATACACAGACAGTATTTTATTCGTACTTATCTTTGCATATGATCGATGATCGTATGACATCCTTGGATCCAGTTGAAGAGTTTATGTCTGTTTGCCAGCAAAGAGACATCTGGTCCCTGTCGAAGGCCGTGTGGAAGAGGGCGGATGTAGCAACAGCTGTGCTTTTATTTGGGCAGTGGCGTCACAGGATGTCCGCAGTTATCCCGTTTCCTGGCTGTGCCGGAAGAAGGTTAATGCACTTTATTTTGAAAAGTTCCAGAAGAGTTCGTACCGGAGTTTAATGTTGAAATCCATGGCTGGGTCCCAACAATAATAAATCTTAACTTTTTGCTTTGTCTCTGGCTGAAATTTTGGGTCTTCAATCCTGGTCTTAATATCTGTATAAAATCAGAAAATATTCACCATATTTAATCTTGATATTCTTGGCAAATTGTTGTTTTGTTGCTTTTATTCCTAAAAACTGACACATAATGACATTTATTCGGTGTGGCCGCTGCATTGATGAGGAGGCAATACCAGTCCGTTATGGTGAAGAGACAGATGCGCCAAAAGGCTAAGCTCTCGATGTACTGGTAGATCTACGTCTCCATCCTCACCCATGGGCATGAACTGTGAGTCATGACCGTAAGAACAAGATCCCGGATACAAGTGGCTGAAATGACCTTCCTCCACAGGTTGGTCGGGCACTCCCTTAGAGATAGGGTGAGGGGCTCGGCCATCTGGAAGTAGCTAGGAGTAGAGCTACTGTTCCTCCACAGCGAAAGGAATCATTTGATGTGGTTCAGGCATCTGTTTCGGAGGGCGACTAGAACTGTGAAAAGCAGTACTTTAGTTTTCTTAACTGAAAATTTAAACCCCCATTCTGTTCCCCATTATTTTCCTCTTTTTTTTTTTTTTTTTTTAACCCTCAAGTTTTTTTAACTGTGACCCAAATTTTTCCCTTCTTTCCATAATACCCTAACTTTGGCAAATAATGTGCTTACACTCCTACACAACGGTTCAACATACTTCTGATTAGACTCACATGGTTCTCAAGTCATTGATCACATCTCCTCTGTATTTAAGCTTCATGGCCCCCTTTGTTCAGTGCTGGTTCCTCCATTATGCTCTCCCTGGTTTGTTGTTTATTTGTCATTACAGTAATAGGGTGATTTGGGGTTTTTATTTTTTTTGGTTATACAAATGTTCTCTGAAATATGTAGAAAGCAGAAATAGAGTTGAGAGGAAAGCAGGTCATCATGAACACTATGATACCCATGTGTTATTTTCCTTTATTTTCAAAACTATATACTGAATTGATTTGGTCTAACAAAATACACCAAGGCTTATAGGTGCAAAATGTCAAACAGAGCGAGGGCATGAATACCTTTTGTAAGGCACGATGTGGGCCAGGATTTTGTTTATCCATTGAATGCTATTTCACAACAAAAGCAATATTATTAGGAAGAGTAAATAGGTAAAGTACCATCTGAAAGTAAAAAAAAAAAAAAAACTTATTTCATAACCTAGTATTTCATAAAAACAATTTAATTTTAAAGTACTCAAGTCTGGTTCAGTATTATTACAGTGCCATTATACACACTTTCAGTTCAAAGCCTTTTATAAAACTACATTTACAGTTGAGACCAAACTTGTTCAGACCCCTAGCAGACATAGATTACAAAAAATATTTCTATTCAATTATTTTGTTTTAGATAGAAAAAGACACATCTCCTAAAATATGCTAATAGGACAATGGAAATCATTGTTGAAAACAAAATCTTTTTTTGTTTACATTTTAAGAAAAGAATATTCTAAAAATTATTTATACCATTGTGGAAAATAGCATGACAGCAATCAAATGTTTGGAAGCCTTTTGAATGTCTCTGCTGTTATTTTTGAAGGCACATCTTTTGTGATGAGCTACTAGTCTTTGAGGTTGAACGTATTCTTCCCATCATCGTAATCAGTTTCAACAATTGTACTTAAGTCAGGATTCTGCTAATAACGTTTTAGATTGGTCAAACTCATCATAACCTCTTAAGCTGAACCCCCAGTACTGGGGTCAGAATTTAACTTTTGTTTTCTTTCTTTACTGCATGTTCCATTAGTTAAACAAACATATGTGGCATCCACAGAAATAGTACAATGTTGGCTAAAAGCTGATATAAACCATTTTGTCATTTTCGGTTTCGTCATTTTGTGGAAATGACATAACCGCAAAACTCTCAGATGTTGTCTTAGCTGTTTACCACACAGCTTCTGCACACAACCAGCATGTCTGCTCTACGCAGCCAGTTCCAAAAACATGTTGTCGCAGTCCACCCAGGTTTTACTCAACCAGCAGCAAAGGAAGGCCAATATTATCATTCCCATTTGAAAAACATAATTATTAACATAATAATTAGTTGGATAGAGTATGCCAATTCTCAGAAAAAATCTGTTAGATTTGTGCGTGTTATTTTGAGCTCAAACTTCACAAAACCCCTTTGGGCTTAGCTAAATCTGCCATCTGATCTCACATTATATCCTATTGTAAAATCAATTGTGTATGTACGTTAAAAAAGATACATTTATTATTCAGAGCCAAGTGTTGCGGAGTCAAGTTTCTTGTTTTTCTGTACAAAGTTGGCAATAAAACTGATTCTGATTCTGATATAATGCCAATTCATACAATTTAGTAATCATTCGAAATATTATTGATGTGTTGTGGAAAGCTTGTCTGTATTGTTTTATGTGTTTGGCCTTGAAAGAGTTCTTAAAAATGAAAACAGAGACAAAAGTTTTTATGTTAAGTAATATGAAGACGTAAGCAAAGATCACTGGATATTATTTCTAATTAATGATCACCTGACATATCATTGATGTTTACAGGCCAAAAAAAGAACACTTCCTAATATAGACACTTGGAGACTGGACTGAGATTAGCAGTGAGTTTGTTCAAAATAATCATCGTTCTTGTGTTAGGTGGAACTCTGATAATCTGAAACAGAGAAAGCTTAATTTTACAGATTTTTCTGACTGGTACTGGTGTCAGTGTTGAGTCATCATCAGTGCAATGCACCATGCAGGGTACTCATCTTCTACCTGCATTCTCCATGGATGGGGATTTTGTAATTAGAGGTACTTTCTTCATTCACTACAAATCGTAAACTGTCAGGTTGAAACAACCTAAAATACTTATAACATCACAAAAAGAAGAGAAAGACAAATAATTAGTTATTTACTCGCTGCGAGGAGAACGGACAGAGATGTGCTTCCAGTTACAAATCTGAAAACCATCTGTCCGTTCCACTCTTTTTATTATCCTTCGGGGGTCCCTAGTTACAAAAAACGTTGCTCTCTAAGGATGGGAAAAACAGCTGCATCGTAAACAGGTCATAAACACCATTATCTTGTAACAACACACTTCCACAGTCTCCCCCCATCTTAAAATCAGTGTGTTGGACCACTTGTTTGCTGAGTATTGGATTATCTGCCCGTTGTTGGACGTCACTGTGCCCCTCCAATGGCATCGGCCATTTTGTACCCAGGACAGCCCGCTCCTACATATCCCATCAAGCATTGCGACTGATATGACTGGGCGTCCCCAGTCTGACGTCACAGGATGCTATATAGGAGGCGCTCATGTTTGAAAAGCTGCCTTCTGCTGGAAATCAGATCCAGGGATCGAAGAGCGCCACTTTAAGAGAAGAACTCTGTGAAGAGTTTCATTCATTCTCTCTCGTTGGACAACGAACTATTCATAACTGAAGTCTGTGGACTAAGAAGGCCGCAGAGTTCACTTTTGCCGATTGAAGAAGTGAGGTTAACACGTAACTGGAGACACGGAGCTTCGGAGAGAGCGAACCGCTACCGTGTTTCATTTTCAAGCGACTTGGATGGTCAGATCATATTTTTCCTTTTGTCAAGAAGACGACGAAGGACAAAGACTGACCGTTCCCCTGAGTTAATTGTGGACGCACAATTAACTCAACCCCACTTTCCTCACTCGAATTCCCTCGCTCAGGAAGAAGACGACACAAGTAAACCCATTCTTTTTTTTTCTTTATTATGAGGCCTGGGCAGGGTCAGAGGTTGTAGAAGCGATCAGAATCGCTGGTTAGGATCTCATGTGTTCTGAATATATGTGCATTAACCTTGCTTGTTGAACTTTGATGTGTTATGTAATATCGGGATCCGCCGTGTTCCCCAGAGCTGTCTGTGTTTACTATCTGAGCGCAGGTGCGTTGCAAAACTGGACCTGTTAAAACGACCTCATGGTAAAATTCTCCATTTTACCTTTGTCTTCAATCTCACTGTGCTAGCTTGCCGCCAAAAGTTATCAATCCTTTGTTTAAGGAGAAAGGGGGGAAGTTTTATGATCAGAAGATCATAAAAGACACTCGAAGCTGCGCTCCAACCCCCCACCAGTCATCACCACACCCCCCTTTTCATAGCCTCTCCTTTCCTCTGTTGTGCCATAAACTGCTGGTTGACTCAATACATACCCACTACCGTTGTTGATGTTGCTCATTTAGATGTGTTTACCCCTGTGTAGTGTAGAATTTTGCATGTTGAAGTAGGTGAAAATTAATAATATTCACATAGATAAAGAGAGAGCGTTGTGGTGTTTCAGTGTGTGCAAAAAGTGATGTCAGTCAAAATAAGGTTCAAGTTCAACACGTTTCGGCAGAAACGGTCGATTAACAGTGACATCTCCGGCAATAGTTATTAACTATTACGGAGTATTTAACGGTTGTAATTGTCAGAGGCGTTAAGCCACAATTACAACACCAGAAACCTCTCTGGTCTCGATTCGTAAATGAGGATTTATGGTTAAGAAATTGATTTTTGTCAGATATGATTTGTAATTATAATTATTGATCAAGGATTATTCAATCAATAATCATACTCCCAACATATGGCGTCCCTTTGACGGGCCTTAAAAAGACAGACATCAAATCACTGTTGCACAGAATGAACAGTTGTGATCCCCGTTAACTAGACGTTATTGGGAGACTTGAGTTTCGCACAGAACGTTTGTGAATTAGGGGATTTCGATTAGGTTGTGCTCAGTTCTACTGCAAAGGATAACATTAGCTTTCAGAGGGTTTGTTGTGGATGCAAGGTGAAAGTTGGTTTAACTTGTGGAAAAGTTAAAGTTAATTTCCAGTCGCCAGCCTGCTGCTGCAGCTGTAAAAACCAGCGCTGATAAGCAGCAGACCTGCCCCAGTGGCCACTGAGCGTAGTTACAGTTGTGACCAACATTCTCCCAGTCAGTTAGAGAACAACACCTACATCTGGTGGCCATTTAATAGATTACAGATTGCAGCTGGATTTCCCAAACCGCAGACCTGCACTCAGTACCATCTGGTGGTCACTAGTGCGAATTGCATTTCCTACGTTGATATTTTTATTTATTTTTTATTTATCACTCAATTCATTAACACAGGCAGATTATTCCATCACCTATGATCAAAAGGGCATAACTTAAAGTTGAAAGTTGAAGTTACAGATCATTCATTACCACTTTTGAAAAATTTTAAGCATTTTTGCTGGTTTTTTTAGGTGTGTCGAAGCATGTTTTGACCTGACTCATAAAACTACTTAGTTGTTTAACAGGAAGGTAGGTGATTCATATTAGAGAACACTAACATTTATTTGAAGCTAAGAACAGCATTGAATGTTTAGTTTCGTTTCCCATTTTAAAAATTTTATTTTGAACTTGGTTTCTGGGTTATTTCAAAAAAATTCTTTCCCTTTTTCCTTTTTTTTTTGCATGTTTGCTTGATTAACCCCATTAAAGCATAGACTTGGGTAAGCCACAGTTTGAACGGTCAAACCTGTGTGCCCATTTTAAGCAAACCCATACACCTGGAAGAGACAGGTATGAATCAGACAGCTAGCTGAATAGCTTAGCCTGTTGTGTGCAGCTAATTAAGTTTAGCAATCCTTAATCACTGAATAGCTTAGCCTGTTGAATTGCTGCTAATTTCTTTAGTGGTGGTTCACAAATAAACAGTTTGTGTGTTTGCATTGTGCATTTTGGGCCAAAGATGGAGGAACATCCAGACTGCAGCTGGAGATGTGTGTATGGTGGAGGACCCCATAGGAATGCAGGCACAAGAAGGTGATAGGGTCATTGATTCTGCTGTCCCCCGAGGAGCGTAAAGGCCTCAATGATGATGGCATTGAGCAATGTGAAGCCAGGATTCAGGAGTTGCTCCAAGTCATTAAAAACCCACCCGAAGGACAGACGGGTCTCAGATGTGTTAGACAGCTCACTCTGTTGTATCAGCGAAGGTTATGTTGGAAGTTGACCAGCGCGTTAACTACAGTTCCGAGCTACGTTGCAGACGGTGGATGTCCTTCGAGGGGAAATAACAGAAGTGGGAAATAGATTAGAAGCAATAGAGGGTAAGCCATGCCATCTCGCCCCCCCTGGAAGAATGGGGGGACGAACCGAAACCCACCTCACAGGTTGAAACCTTGAGAGGGTGAAGCCACAACCTGCGAAACCTGAGAGAACCTGCAGTGTCAGATCTGGAGGAGTAGAAGCTGCTCCCAGATATACCTTTCAGGCTCATGGGTTCCCCAGACATCCACCGGATAAGAACGGGGATAAGTAGTCAGAATAGGTTCAGTGGAGCGGTGCCACCGCCCCACTGCAATCAGCAGCCATGAACGGTACCTAGCTGTGGACGCCAGTAGGTGTAATAGTTCATGGTTCAGATGCGCAGCCGTCAAACGTGACTCGCAGTACGGTCCTCTACGATCCCTCACCTCCGCCACGGCGACAGGAGTGCCGCCCCTGGGATTCAGGTAGCTCCTACCGCCCTCAACCGCTGCCCAGGACCCGAGTCCGGGAAGCACAGGGCCACAGTTATACCGGGAGCAGCCGCCACTGCCTCCTCCGAGGATGATGCGTGATGCACCGATACCCTCTGAGTGCAACCCGGAGTGGAACTCTCCGATGATGACTCAGATGGGCCGGGACAATCCCTGAAAGTGGATTGCACACACCGCCAGCTTGAGTCCCTTGCTAAAGACATAGAGCGTTTCGACCCTAATAAGGCAGAATCAAACATGATGATTACCTTAGGGAAGTGGAACGCTGTCTTCTAGATTTGTACTGCCCATCAGCACGGGAGAAACTGAAGCTCATCTGAAGACAACGTCCAGGAGCGTCCATGTTTTCATGGAGAGCCTGACACCCGCAGTCCGAGACCGTTATTCAACCCTTTGCGAAGCTTTAAGGGAAGAATATTCTGTGTACACGACCGGGCCTCAGCCACACTTGGGGCTTTCAACGATCCAGCAAAAGAAAAGCGAAGCACCCAGGGAGTATTACCGGCGCTTGAGAGCCGTTTACTTCCAAGGACGCAATGCGCCAGGCATTGAGGAGGAACATGCTTTTAACTCCCTGTTCCTCCACAACCTTCATGAAAGTGTGCGATACGAAGTTTCTGTGTATTGCAGGACCAAGGCCATGAGCATGCAAGAGATCCGCAAATATGCTCGATGGCGTGGGAAACACGTGCTCGCACGACCAAGGGATCGGAGAGCGAGGCTAGGGTTTACAGTCAAGACTGAAAGAACCAGCCATGCATTAGAAGGTCAGGAAAGGCCTTCACCAGAACCTATGCGAAGAACAGGTTCAGGAACCACTAGGTTTGGTCAGCTGGACTGGGGGGGTGGGTACTGAATACCAACCACAGTCACAAGTTGCCGGACCACTTCCGGTCAACAGACTGACCTGACCATCACGTGAAGCCTAAAGGTAACCTGATGGAAGAGGGTGGAACCACATGCAGAAGGATTATGGGGAAAGATATGGAGGAGGCCTTGCGTAAGATGGTGACGAAGCGGGTGCGTCAGGCCACCATGCCCCCACAACCCTTGAAACAGGAGCGGACCTAGTTTAAACCAGACCCAAACTTTCCGTCAGCATGACTAGGCGTGGACCCAGTCTCCACAGCCATCAGAGTCTACCTGATCGGATGGGAGACAAACCTGGGAAACCCAAGAAACCCCTTGGGACTTCTCCTGAGAAACACCACAAATCATTGCTCCAAGGTTCTTAGGTAACTGAACCATAATAGACATATAGGTGACCTACCCTATCTCACTAGTATAGGAGGACAAGTCAAACTGAGGTTCCATTTTAAAACAGGATCAAGATCAGCCTGTGGTTCTCGGGTCTCGTTTGAGGAGGCGAGTGGAGCATGCTCTCCCTCAGTAAACCACTTCAGGCTGAATTTCGTGATGTAAGTATCACCAGCTGCACCCAAAACCGATCATGCATCACTAATTGGGTGGAGCTGGACATTACACCCGAAGACACGGCTCTGGTGGCACCCCATCTATAGGTGCACATTAAAACAAAGACCTTTGTCCTTGGTGGCCAGGACCTGCTGGACAGGCTGGCCCACTCATTGACGGCCACCAGGACCAACTCTGGGTCCAGGCGAGGTGCAAAAACCCACGAGGTGCACGCAGCGAACGATTCGTTGTGACCATCAAGTCAGCAGCTTAGAAGAGCCCGAAGGACCTCTCAAGCCCTCATCAGAGCCGGCCATGTGCCACCTCCGAGACACAGCGGCACCCAGCCATCCAGGAAACTCCTGCCAGAGGCGGTCATGCATTGCTTGGCTCTTTAAAGAACCCAAGTGTGGACACTTACAACCCCAAAGTGGTGGAAGATGTACACCTGGAAACCATGTTCACACCAGAAGTGCTACTAGCATTCTGGCTGGGACATCCATCAACCATTAGAGAGCTGTATGACCGTTGTGCCAAAAAGACCCCTTTGTAACTGAGGCACAACACAGCCACACACTCCTTTTAGTAGACGGGCTCCGCCCTCTCCTCAAGACAGCCAGTGTGCAGATTGGCATCAAACAGCTCTCCCATGCTGTGGATATTGTTCCAACAGACCAAAGGGGGGGTCACGTTATCCGACGCCCATTACTCTCCTGTTAGGTGCCATAGGAGCTACAAAGCCACACTCCACCCCCTCCAGCAGATGGCGCACTGGCCTCCAAGGTCTCACGACACCCAGGTCTACATCAAAGGATGTTTAACCTGCCGCCAGTTTTCAGCCATCCCAGCCAACCAGTAAACCCTCCGCTTCAGCGAATGGGGTTACATTACTTGGTTCCACCTTCAGACCAACTGGGTCGAACCAGCTCCAAATTAACAGGAGGTAACAATTCCTCCTAACTGCGACATGCAGCTTCATCAAGTGGGTGGATGCTTGTCAGAAAAGGTTGACACCATCATCCAGCTGCTGCTCTTTAGCTGAACCAGATGAAGTCCTACATCGAACTCTCCTCCCCAAGAACAGAGCTTGTCCCAATGTCCGGGAAAGGAGAGGCCAGTGCGTAGGACTAGTTAAATAGGTGCATGTTTCATTGACTCACACTAACATGCACTAATCACTAACAACTTTCTTCAACAGAAACAGTTAAACATATAACTACCTTCTAGGACACAGTCTTAAACTGTAAGTTGAAACGATAATTTTCCATAACACTGTATGCACAGCAGACCTCACAAACGTGTTTAAGAATGATGTAATGGACACACCCATGCTGCCCGAGATTTCATACAAAATCGTGTTAAAGGAGGTTGGTTCATCTGTAGACAGTCCCACCGAGGCACAGATACACATTGACCTAGTTCTGCTGAACTTAGTAGAAAAATCCTAAGTCCACCACAACAGACACCTTGCAACCTCCACAAACACACCTGGCTATTAGCCTAAATACTGCAATTCGTTTATTCTTTTCTCCCTCTTTCCACATCTAGATAGTTTAGAGACAGGAGTCCTATTAAAACCCATCATCATCCGGAAGAGCCAATGGTTTAAGCCTAAACCTGTTTTAACCATTCGTTTTAGATTACACACCGCATACCAGCAGGTTAAGCGTTTACAGGTCAGGATTGATGCCCTCACATTCATTCCCTCACGGTTCATAGCACCGCCTTTGCCAACGACACAGCCAGGGTCCAGTGCCTAATAGAAGTTGGATGAATAAGCTATGAACCATGATTTTGTTTGTTCCTTTTATTCTTATATATATGTACGATATCTGTTATTGTTTCAATTTGTCTCAGGATTACCAAAGCTGATGACCAAAGAATGTAATGATGATGTGAATGTATTGTCCTGTATTTGTCTCATTGAACAATGTAGAAAGGAATGAGTTTAGTCAGAGTTAGTCCTGCCCAGGCTAACCTCTATCCTGCCCAGTCGTAGGTTTTGAGTAACACAGAGACAATTTTGTTTTGTTCTGCTTCGCCACGGATCACTGATTGCTCAGCAAGGACAGAATGGTCCCAGTAGCTTCAAAGACTGCGATTCATCTCACCCTTTGAACCTAGGGGGAATGTTTGGACCACTTGTTTGCTGAGTATTGGATTATCTGCCCGTTGTTGGACGTCACTGTGCCCCTCCAATGGCATCGGCCATTTTGTACCCATGACAGCCCGCTCCTACATATCCCATCAAGCATTGCGACTGATATGACTGGGCGTCCCCAGTCTGACGTCACAGGATGCTATATAGGAGGCGCTCATGTTTGAAAAGCTGCCTTCTGCTGGAAATCAGATCCAGGGATCGAAGAGCGCCACTTTAAGAGAAGAACTCTGTGAAGAGTTTCATTCATTCTCTCTCGTTGGACAACGAACTATCATAACTGAAGGTCTGTGGACTAAGAAGGCCGCAGAGTTCACTTTTGCCGATCGAAGACGTGAGTTTAACACGTAACTGGAGACACGGAGCTTCGGAGAGACGAACCGCTACCGTGTTTCATTTTCAAGTCGACTTTGATGGTCAGATCATATTTTTCCTTTTTGTCAAGAAGACCGAAGGACAAAGACTGACCGTTCCCCTGAAGTTAATTGTGGACGCACAATTAACTCAACCCCACGTTTCCTCACTCGAATTCCCTCGCTCAGGAAGAAGACGACACAAGTAAAACCCATTTCTTTTTTTTTTCTTTATTAGGAGGCCTGGGCAGGGTCAGAGGTTGTAGAAGCGATCAGAATCGCTGGTTAGGATCTCATGTGTTCTGAATAATATGTGCATGTAACCTTGCTTGTTGAAACTTTGATGTGTTATGTAATATCGGGATCCGCCGTGTTCCCCAGAGCTGTCTGTGTTTACTATCTGAACGCAGGTGCGTTGCAAAACTGGACTGTTAAAACGACCTCATGGTAAATTCTCCATTTTACCTTTGTCTTCAATCTCACTGTGCTAGCTTGCCGCCAAAGTATTCAATCCTTGTTTCAGGAGAAAAGGGGGGAAGTTTTATGATCAGAAGATCATAAAAGACACTCTAAGCTGCGCTCCAACCCCCACCAGTCATCACCACACCCCCCTTTTCATATCCTCTCCTTTCCTCTGTTGTGCCATAAACTGCTGGTTGACTCAATACATACCCATTACCGTTTTTTGATGTTGCTCATTTAGATGTGTTTACCCCTGTGTATGTAGAATTTTGCATGTTGAGTAGGTGAAAATTAATAAATATTCACATAGATAAAGAGAGAGCGTTTGGTGTTTCATTGTGTGCAAAAAGTGATGTCAGTCAAAATAAGGTTCAAGTTCAACACGTTTCGGCAGAAACGGTCGATTAAACAGTGACATCTCCGGCAATAGTTATTAACTATTACGGAGTATTTAACGGTTGTAATTGTCAGAGGCGTTAAGCCACAATTACAACACCAGAAACCTCTCTGGTCTCGATTCGTAAATGAGGATTTATGGTTAAGAAATTGATTTTGTCAGATTATGATTTGTAATTATAATTATTTATCAAGATTATTCAATCAATAATCATACTCCCAACAAGTGTCTTCTGTTCAGCACAATCAGGCTCCCTCTTTATGACACCCTCATTTGTGACTGCTTCCTTCTCAGTTCCACCTTTAATATTTGCCTGCAGACAAACTCATCACATCCTTACTCACACATACATAATGAAAGGTTATAAAATCAAATAGCCAAGTTAAAGAATAGGAAAATATATCAGATAAATCTATATTCAATTATTCCAATACAAACAGTGATTAATAACTACACCACCAAGCCTGAGGTTCCAACATGCACAGGAAGGTTAGTTATTGGAATGCTTATTTACATATTTGTATTGATATTTTATTTGACATCTACTAGCTCATGGTGTCTTCTCCTATTTCATTATAAACATTTTGTTAAGTTGGCTATACATCAGCACTCACCTAATTGGCTAATCCTCTGCAGCTTTAATGCCCGGGAGCTGCTCTTCTCCTGTACAGTGATCTTTCCAATTGATGAGATAAACAGCACAAAGTTGTTGCCCAGCATCAGACTTGGTTATCAGCTCTGTGATACATGCTCCTCTGTGCCTGTAACTGTGCACGTTGCATTTCAACTATTAAATGTCCAAGACCCTGTGTTTTTATAAGGACAGTAACAGTTCACAACCTTCTGTGGTGATATTTGCAGTTGGAGACTCTGGTTCCACACCATCCATCAGCATCTCACAGATCATGCGGCCATTCAACATCCCTCTGGTAATTAGACTGAATTAATTTCAAAATGAAACTTATACATATACTTGGGGTGATATTAAGGCTTGTGTATTTTTACTTTATGTTATTTTCTATGTAGGTGAGCCATTTTGCCACTTCTGCTTGCCTGTGAGATTAACAAGAATATCCAAAATTTTTCAGAACAATTCCTATTGACCATTACTAAGCTGATGCCTTAGCCGAGCTGGTGAAATATTTTGGCTGGACCTGGATAGGTGCTGTCCACTCGGACTTTAATTATGGAAATAATGGCATGGCGTCCTTCCCTAAAACAGCAAACAATGGGGAGATCTGTGTGGAGTATAGTGGCTTATTTTATCGGACTGACCCATGCAGTAAGCTCAGATCATCTGATCATCTTGATTTCAGCTTTTGTTTAATGTATTAATCTTGACCCTGTACAGAAAACACTTTACGAATTGTATTAGAAATGATTACTGTATAATATGAAGAAGTGGTCAGTTCACCCAGGATGAATCCTGGGTAATTGACCCACACTTGATAAGCTTCAGTTTCTTTGCAGGGACCGTTGGAGTTGCCATTCGGTGATCTGTCCAGATCTGTCCAGGTCTGAGGGATTTCTTTCTGGATCTCTCACCCTCTAAAGTGGTAGCCTCCCCAGTGCAGATAGAGGTCTGGCAGGATGCATTCAATTGCCCCCTAAGAATAGGAAGTCATGTTCATCACTTGGAAATGTCCCTCTCTGACCATGTGACCCAATCAACTTATAACTTTGTCAACTTTGTTGTTATCAACTTGACATATAACAAAGTTCTTATCTGTATAGTTGACAGATAACAAGTTTGTCTAACACAGTACGCTTTAGGGTGTGGCCGTGACGGCATGGCAAAGTGCGACGTCATGCCTTGGCCATACGTTTACCTCTAATTTTCACATATATCATCTGATCAGCACCAAATTCAATATGATCAATCTCAGTCCAGCCACCAAAAGATATCCAGTGAAATATTTGGTGGGCATGGCGTAATTCCTCTAGCGCCCCCTAGAAAAAAAAAAAAAGTCAGCCCCAAGCCATGCTTTGACAGAGAATTAGGAAATTAGGTATACATATGTAACTTCTCTGAACCTTCAAAAAAGTATCTTGGAGCATTGGTCTAAACCCCACAAGACGTCAGCTATTTTGGATGAATGAATTTGTGATTTTGAGCCCCTTTTTCCCTTCTCTAGCCTCTGAATCTGAGCGAACTCCAGCTTTTGACTTATAGATTTCAAAATTACTTAGTCAACTCTCAAAGCAATGGGGAACCAAACTTATTGAAAGCTTTTTGCTGCATCAAAGTGTTTGTGCATGGCAGCTTAGCAATTTCAATATCTCATCGTTTGTAATTGGCTGGCTGTAAATCGCACACGCATGATCCGATTTGCTTCAAACTGGATAAGAATGATCTTTGTCGATGAAGAAAGAGATAAGTGTGCATCAAAGCATGTGGGTGGGACCAAGCCTCAATTTGTGACTTATTGACATAAAAGACTAATGTTGTGTGTTTTGGTGGCATATTTCAATGGATTCGAGCAGCAAACTCGCCGGTAGCTTGGAGGTGGTGGTGTGTCATCCCCGCGGTCACGACACAAGCCGGAGCAGGGATTCCCCAAGGGATCAGTAAACTTGCTGGACAAGTTTACTTTCTCCTTCACCCATGAACCTTCAAAGAAAAGCTTGATCAAAGCTGGAGACTCTGACTGAAGACCTGAACCATAGACACGAAGTGCAAAATCCGACTCAAAATTTTCCACCGTGCCTACTTCCTTGTTTTTTTTTGTTTCTTTTTAGTTTACTGGCCATGGTTCACAATATGTTTCCCCTATTTGTTGAAGGAAGAGAAGCTGACTGTTTCTGAGTGGTTCACAGGTGTGTGAATGCTCACAGCTTTTTTCTGGATCAGAAGGCGTAAGCTTGTTTCTTTTGTTACATTACCACCGCCATTGTGATGAAGAGGGAGCTGAACTGTAAGGCTGTAAAGCTCGAAATAAGTTTTCTCTGCAAGGTAGCTGGGCTCACCCTTACAGGTATTCTGAGAAGATAGGCTATCCGGGAGGGACACAGAGTACAGCCAATGCTCAAGAGGAGCCAGTTGAGGTGGTTTGGGCATCTGGTAAAGATACCCCTTTGATGGCTCTCTAGGTAGACTTACTGGGCATGCCCAACTGAGGGAGACCCTGAGGAAGATCCAGGACTTGCTGGAAAGATAATGTCTCTCGGCTTCCCTGGGAACACCTTGGGGTTCTCCTAGAGGAGCTGGAAGAGTTAGCTGTGTAGGGAGATGTCTAGGCTTTACTACTCAAGCTGCTGAGTGACGACCCTGCCATGAAACAAGCAGAAGATAACAGATGGATAGCTAGAGCAGAGAAAGGGCCAAGTTTAATTGGCTTAGCTTAAAAGCAATTAGGGAAAATTGCTTATGATTTTCTGAGATGTAGTTGTGAACAAACTCAGATGAAATGCAAATAAAATATTAAACTTGTAGAATCAGATTGTAACTATGTTTGCAAAACTCTTACACAATGAAGATCACACTTTGCATTTTTACAAAGTAGATTTGTCAGTTAGTTCAAATCTTCAATGTAAAATGTAAACATCTTAAAATATATTTTATCAGTACTAAAACCCATCCATCCATCTATTCAATGTCTAAAGCCATTCATTCTCGCAGGATTGTTTGGAGGGACTGGTGCTTTGATACAGGTGGGGTATACCCTAAAAAGGTTGGATTTATTGAAGACAAACTGAATTTGTCTTCAATAAAGGCCAGATTTTCCCACCTGAATTGTGGATGTCTGTAGCTCCTCTAGGGATATTTTGGGCCTCTTGACTGGTTTTCTGATTAAAGTCCTTGCCTGGCCTGTCAATTTATGCCTTGGTGGGTTTGCAGTTGTGCAATTCTATGTCCATTTTGTGGTTGGATTGAACAATGTTCTTTGAGATTTTCATAGCTTAGGATAATGTTTAAATAGTTCAACATTTTAAAAATTCCTTTATTTTTTTATGAAAAAAAAAATGTTCCACCCAACTCCTCCACATTTCGTCAGTTGAAGATAGTCCAATTATAAAGCAGCTCAAATAAAGGACAGTCATCTTAACACATAGTCAAAGATCACTGGGTGAGCATGTGGTTTCTGATGAATAATGACCTGAGATATAATACATGTTTAAAAACCAATGAAAACATTCTTGCACCCAAATACAAGCACTTGAGGAATGGAGGTTGGACTGCAATTGGGAGTGAGTTTTTTTGAGCTGATCACAATTGTTGTGTTGGGTGGGACTCTTAATGGTCTAAAAGACAAAGATCGGCTTATAGATCATCAGACGGGTGCTGGTTTCAGTGCTGAGGCTTCATTGGTGAAATGTACCCTACAGGGTACACCTCGCCAACCTGCATTCTCCACAGATGGGGACTTTGTTATTGGAGGAGCTTTCTTTCTTCACTACCAAGTGGACACAGTGATTAATAACTACACAACCAAGCCTGAACTTCCGAAATGCAAAGGGAGGTTAGTAATACAGAGCAGTGTTGCAGAAAAATGTCAGGTGTAGATCTGCTAAAATCCTTTCAAAATGTATGGTATAAAATTGCATGCACTGGGTAGATTTTGTTATTAATTTATGGATGATATGGTGATTATGAATTTATCTTTGGAGTTTACATTTAAATTAAACATATTTCTGAATTTTAATTTACATGAATTTTAAACAAATGTCTTGTTTTAGGACATTGAGAGTACCACTTGTTTACTGTACAACTGCACAGTGTCGTATTTAATTGATCATTGCTATATTTAACATGGTGTCTGTTCATTTCTAAGAATGATCATTTGTTTTGCTGGTAAATGTTAACACTCACCTAACTGATTTTGTGCAGCTTTAATGCTCGGGAGCTGCGCTTCTCTCGCACAATGATCTTTGCAATCGAGGAGATAAACAACAGCACAAAGCTGCTGCCGGGGGTCAGACTCGGATATCAAATATTTGACACGTGTGCCTCTGTGCTTGTAGCCACGCAGGTGGCATCTCAACTTTCAAATGGCCAGGACCCTGTGTTTTACAAAGTAAATAACTGTTCAAAATCTGGAGAGGTAATGGCTGCTGTTGGAGACTCTGGATCCACCCCATCCATCAGCATCTTGCGCATGATTGGGTCCTTTAAAATCCCTCTAGTAAGTTGTGTATATTAATTGCAGCCTGAAAATAGAAAGATATATACATGGATAAACTAAGGCACATTTTCTTTTTTTTTTACTTTATTTTCTTGCTGTAGGTAAGCCACTTTGCCACCTGTGCCTGCCTGTCTGATAAAAAGCAGTTCCCCACTTTTTTCAGAACAATTCCCAGTGATCATTATCAAGCTGATGCGATGGCCAAGCTGGTGAAACATTTTGGTTGGACTTGGATAGGAGCTGTCCACTCAGATTCAGACTATGGAAATAATGGCATAGCCTCTTTTCTTGAGACAGCTCTCAGAGAGGGGATCTGTGTGGAGTACATTGAATCCTTCTATCGGACTGACCCAAGGAACAAAATCAGAATAGTAGCTGATGCTATCCGCAGGTTTCTGTATCTTTAGATGTGCTTCTGTGACCCAAAATTGATGCTGACTAAATGTCATGTTTTTTTTCTTTAACACAACCCTACCTTTCCAGATCAACAGCCATTGTTGTTGTGGCATTTACAGCCGCAGGTGACATGAAGGTCCTCTTGGAGGAGCTTAAGCGACAGCCTCCTCCACCCCGTCAATGGATTGGAAGTGAAGGCTGGATAACTGACCCACTCTTGATGGGCTTCAGTTTCTGTGCAGGGGCAATTGGAGTGGCCATTCAGCAATCTGTTATTCCAGGCTTAAGGAACTTCCTTCTGGATGTCTCTCCATCTGAAGTGGCTGCCTCTCCAGTGCTGACAGAGTTCTGGGAGTACACATTCAACTGCAGCTTAACAAAAAGTGAGAACTTTTCTTTTATTCAGTTTTATTTTTATTTTTAGAATCTTGAAATTTTCTTAAAGTATCTTCCAAAAGATGTTTACTGACTCAATTTAGCCCAATTATTTATTAATAATCCTCATTTATACTTAAACCACTCTTCTGAAACAATATTAAATTTTTATCATACCTATTTTGTTTGATGTTATACTAAAGTATAACCCTAAAACAAGTACACTTATTTAAATTAAAAAATAAAACACTGGTATTTTTTTTTCCTTTTGCAGTTAAATTTGTAGGATTTTGCAAGGTGTCACTCATCTGTGTAATATTTTTGTAAACTAGGATTAAAAAAAAGACTTAATTTCAAATGCATCAGACAGAACACAGGGCCATGGACAAAATACATGTTGTTTCCAAAAACTATTATTTCTTTCAAAATAATACATTTTCAGTTATTGATTGTTAATAAAATGACAAATAAGGAGCCGTGGAGTAATAAGACACAAAAAATATAATATTTTTATGTGAACCTACAATTGTTGTTTTGTGTATTTGCCTTTTTATTTGCTTGTATTTAGTCATTAGACTTGTTAAATAGTAAATCCAAGACTCTAATATGCATATTAAGTCTAGTTTTCTGCTTTAAAAAAATCTCACTCTGTTATTTACATCTTTGCCTTTAGCTGCTGATCTAAACAAGAGAGGGTGTGATGGAACTGAAGACATTAAAGCTTTTAAAAGCCCATACACTGAAACATCTCAGTTAAGAATCACTAACATGGTTTACAAGGCAGTGTATGCAATAGCACATGCCATTCACAATGCAGTGTGTCAGGAAACAAACACAACCAGTCAGTGTGACAAACATATGAATTTGGAGCCCAAGCAGGTCAGTTTAAATGAAGAGCAAATCTGTCTGTTTGTAGCTATTAATGCCTTTCTCTCTTGGTTTACCTCACAGATTTTTACTGAACTAAAAAAAGTAAACTTTTCCCAAAATGGTTACAATGTATCATTTGATGCCAATGGGGATCCTGTGGCATTTTATGAGCTGGTAAACTGGCAGAAAAGTGAAACTGGAGTTACTGAACTGGTAACAGTGGGGTACTATGATGCATCACTGCGGAAGGGCCAGGAGTTTCATGTCAATAATAACTTAACCTGGATGGAAGGTGGCAAACAAGTAATGACCCAAATGACAACAGTTGTTAAGTATTGTGAAGTATAAAAACAATAGAAAATCATTAAATCATGGGCTGAATTTTGTTTTGCTTCTTTGTCACTGTGACAGGTGCCAATGTCCATTTGCTCTAAAAGCTGTCCTCCAGGAACTCGTAAAGTGTTGCAGAAAGGAAAACCCATCTGCTGCTATGATTGTATACCATGTCCTGAAGGAGAGATCAGTAATATGACAGGTAGAACCGTTAGGTTTGTGCACATTTACAATCTGAAATAGTCAAGTGTTAATTAATGTTTTCGTAAAATTTTTAGATTCCCCTGATTGCTTCCCATGCCACAGAGAGTTTTGGCCTAATGCAGAAAACAGTGCTTGTTTCCCCAAACCTGTAGAGTTTCTATCCTATGAACACATCCTCGCAACCATCCTGGCTGCTTTTTCAGTTAGTGGAGCCTGTCTGGCCATCATTACAGCAGTGGTTTTCTTTCGTCACAGAACAACCCCGATTGTCAGAGCCAACAACTCTGAGTTGAGCTTCCTGTTGCTGTTCTCTCTGACTCTGTGTTTCTTATGTTCTTTAACATTTATCGGAGCACCCTCTGAATGGTCCTGCATGCTACGACACACTGCGTTTGGCATCACCTTTGTTCTGTGTATCTCCTGTGTTTTAGGGAAAACTATAGTGGTTTTAATGGCCTTTAAAGCTACACTTCCAGGTAGTAATGCCATGAAATGGTTTGGTCCTCCTCAGCAAAGGATGACTGTAATATTTTTTACTGTTATTCAAGTTATAATATGTTCTGTCTGGTTGGTTGTGCGTCCTCCATTCCCAAGGATAAATCTAACCACCTACAAGGAGAAGATCATCCTGGAATGTGCTTTAGGCTCTGCTGTTGGCTTCTGGGCTGTCCTCGGATACATCGGCCTGTTGGCAGTTTTTTGCTTTGTGTTAGCCGTTCTAGCTCGAAAATTACCTGATAATTTTAATGAAGCCAAGATGATAACCTTCAGCATGTTGATATTTTGTACAGTCTGGATTACCTTCATCCCAGCATATATCAGCTCTCCTGGAAAATTCACTGTGGCTGTGGAGATATTTGCCATTCTAGCCTCCAGTTTTGGACTGATGTTGTGTATATTTGCTCCAAAGTTTGTCATTATTTTGTTTCAGCCAGAGAAGAACACCAAGAAATATTTGATGAACAAAACCTAACAGGAAAATCATCCGAAAAGTGGCAGAAAAATTACAGAATAAATAACTTTTGAATCCAAGAGCTAAACAATCAAAACAGCTCACATAGTATATAGTTTAGAAAAATCTGTTACTTTGAAATAAAAATAAAACATTTGGAGCAGTAACTTATCTGTGTAATTCTTCAACCTTTTTCTAATTCCATTGCATCTTTATGTTTTGTTGTGTTTCAAAAAAGAATGTTCATCTGAAAATTTGTGCAGAAGCATTTCGTGTCAAAGTATTGGTTTGTTTCCATATTTATTTATATTTCTACATCTATTGTGGTTCTTAAGCGATTAACAGTATTTGTAGATATCTATCTAGATCTAGCTATGGTCTATCTGTAGGGTTAGAAACAAGTGCACACTTTGTTCAATAAGTTCACATTGCACTAAACTTATAGTGCAAAACAATTAATCTGGAACAATTTAATAATCATTTGCTTTTGAAAAGGAGAGAGTTTGTACACACACCCAGTTAGAGCTTTAGAACTGTAGTTCGACAGCAAACTCAAGGCAAACTATACTCTGTGGGAGCCAAACCGTTCATCCACCTTCATCCCTAACACAATGTCCCAGATCAGTCTACAAGCTGCTCGAGTGCTCTGCATGTTTTATACCACATGTGTGAGTAACTATTCTTTGTGATGATGCAGTCCATAGGAGCTGTCTTACTGAAGCACACCTTTAAATAATTTACAACTGAAAACAACAGATTTAAGAAGTCTTGATTATTTATAGCATGCTTCTTTACGTTTTAAATGCTTAATCTCTGACTAATGAGTGGATTTTTTATGATTTAGTTGTTTGGACATATTTAACCATCCATAAACAACAATATTGAAAGGGTAAAGGTTTATAAAGTTCTGCTGGCTAAAGTCCCAGTACTGTATACCTCAGCAAACTACTTTCTGTCAGTTCTAGTAGCTACCATTTGCATGCCTCCAAATGATTTATTTTGAATGTTCCAAATGCTTTGACAGATTTTGTAAAAAAGCATTTCCATACCATGCACCGTGGTCATGGAATAATCGACACAAAATCTTTTAATCGCAAAACACTCATCCATTACTGAGTTTAAGAATATCATTAAATAGAGTGAAGGAAGAATGACAATGTTTTTCTTGAAAGGCAACCATGTATGAATCGCCTTGGGTTGTTTTAGTTTTTTTGTTTTTTGTTTTACTCATTATGTATTATTTATTTGTTTTTCTATAGTTCTGACATGTGTACTGTTTTATTGGCCTAGTCAATCTGATCTCAGTGGGACCCACTATATAAATACATTTATAACAAAAAACATTAAACAACGTGTTACCAGTGAACTAATATTGCCAAAGCTTTCTCCTTAGACAAATATTGTTGGACTGACAAATGCTTTGATAATCATTGTTTAAGGTAACACCTACACGGCACATTAAATAACTCTGCAGAGAGTAAATATGATTCTCATCTGTGTTAATAAGTTACTCTACTGTGGTGACAAATCAACTGTGAATTTGAAGCTTTTCAACACTATATTGGGTTATTGAAGATTAACACTGGATGCTCCTATACTCTAAGTCATAATTGTACACATTACTTAACTGATTTTTTACTCTGTTGCTGTGAAAAACCAAGTCAGGTACAGTCAAATTCTAACAGTCATTAACAGTGCACAGATAAATATGTAGCATTACTTGCAATTTTGTACTGGTAAATTTCACCTGTCCATTATAATTCAATCATGCCTTTAAATGTAACATTGAGTAAAATCGAATTACCACTATAATGCATTTAACTTCACTTTTTATTAAACAAGAGCAGCTTTGAACTGCCGTAGATAACATTTGTAAAAAAGTGTTTTTTTTAAATATTTGTTTTAACTGTCACTATGGCCTAACAGTAGAATATGGCACAGATAATCTGTAAAATATCAAGCCCCTCTGGCTCATCCCAATGGTTTTACTACCATTTGCAGAAATACATAGATCCCAGCCAGAAACAACCAATCAGAGCCAGGAGGAATGCCTTAGCAAGATCAATTACGATCGTGTTTGCACTGCTCAAACCCCTCCCCCACACAGCTCGTACTGTCATTTAATGTAAAGATTGCTGGTGTGCTGCAACTGTGCTTATGGCAGTGCTAATGGCACTTTGCCAATGATTTGAGGCCCAAATTTGTAGTCAAACTATGTGCAGGCCAGAGTTAATGTAAATCATATTGTTGATGTTTCATCCATACCAGTGAATGTGCCATAGCTGTTTAAACGCCATCATCGGACCTACTCTCTAGCCTGCCCAACCATGGTAGGCTCTGTTGTGGGGCAGGTGCTGTGGACGGACGGCTGTAGCACAACAGAAAGCAAGGGGAGGGAGCTGTTTCGAATATTCAGGCTAAGTCCACAGTTTTCCCAGAACTCCCTACTGCAGATTGAGAGATTTATTGTGAAATATTAGTAATATAACAGTAACATCATGTTATGGTGTACTTGCCATTACATTACAGGGCTCCAAGTGAATTGTAAATAACATTTTAGGTAAATGGTTTCAGGTGTGCCTGCCGTGCCAAACTAATCTCAGGTTCACATTAAAATCAACCCAGAAGCCTAACAACGACACCATTAGAACACTGACCCTAGACTGATGTTATACTTTTAGATACACTTTCTCGTTAAATGAGTTTCCTTATTTTCATGACTATTTACATTGTAGATTCTCACCATACGCATCAAATCTGTGGATGAACACTTGTGGAATTATATAGTAAACGAAAGGTGTAAAGTATCTCAAAACATTTCTTTATTTTAGAATCTTCAAAATAGCCACACTCTGCTTTGATTATTGCTTTGCTCTCTTGGCATTCTCTCCGTGACCTTGATGAAGTGGTCACCTGAAATGGTATTCCAAAGAGTCTTGAAAGAACTTCCCAAAGGTGCAATGAGAGACAGCCAAAGGTTAATATTTCAGTCATCACTTCAAAGCGCGACTATTCTAAATAATCTAAAATCTAAAAAGTTATTTTACAGTTTTTTGTTTGCTATATAATTCCATGTTTTCATTGACATTTTGATACCTTCAGTGATAATCTACATACTATCTAAATAGTTGTGACAGTAAATAAAACCGTTAAATTAGATTTCAATTAAATCTTAATTCTACAAGTGTCTGTACTTTGGTGTCAATAAGTCATAGTCTTTAAATATCTATTTGATATAGGTTCTTTAGGAATATTTAAAATGTATAAAATGTTTCTATTTGCACTGGTGACCTATCCATGGTGTACCCCACCCCTCGCCTGTAGAGTGCTGAACATGGGCACCAGCTCCCCCGTGACCCAATATGAAAGAAGTGCTTATAGGAAATGGATGGATAGATGTTTCTATTTGTATAGAGTTTGCATGTTCTTCCTGTGCATCATAGGTTTTCTCTGGGTACCCCGGCTTCCTCCTGCAGTCCAAAAGCATGACTGTTAGGTTAATTAGTCTCTCTCAATTGCCCTTAAGTGTGAATTGGTATGTGCATGATTGTTTGTCTTGTGTCTCTGTGTTGCCCTGTGATGGACTGGCGACCTGTCCTGTTTGTACTCTGCCTCTCGCCCTTAGACCGAACGAGGAAGGCACCAACTGCCCCTTGACCCTGTACGGAAAATGGATGGATAAATGTTCCCAGTGTATGATTCTGTTCTGTACTATTCTTACATCAAAAAATGAACGAATAATCCTTCCACAAACACTTGTCATTGATTTTGTTTGGTTCATACAATGTATGAATGAGCAAAATATTACTTCAGGTTGCAAAAGGACAGTCCAAAGTGTTCTCTGTGTTTATACCCTGAACAGCAGCTCAGATTAACCGGCCTTCTTAGAGTTTCTGGATGATGTCCTGGCAGGAGTGGTGCTCCTAATGGACTTCAACGCCTACATGGACAATGACTGTGTTACCTGGAGGGATGTGATTGGGGAGAATGGCCTCTCCAATCTTATCTTGACCAGTGTTTTGTTGTTGGACTTCTGTGCGAGGCAAGGAATGTCCATAAAAGACACCATGCATGAGCAAAACGTAGTTTCATATATGTACCTGGTAACAGACCACCTTGGGACAAAGGTCTATGATTGATTTTATAATCGTATCATCAGAGCTGCAGCATTATGTCTTGGATACTCAGGTGAAGAGAGGGGCAGAACTGCTGGACAGACTTGGCAAACCCAAACAAGTGATGAGGTTGAGATGAGAACGTCTGGAGGAGAACCTAAAAAAAGGGAGAATGTGATTCCATTAGTGTGCCAAAGGTCACAGAGGTAATAAAAAAGCTTCATGGTGCCAGGTGTGGATGAAATTTGTCCTAAGTTTCTGAAGGTTCTGGACATTGTGGGGCTGTCATGATTGACACCCCACTTCAGTGTTGTATGGAGGGCAACACTGAAGAGGCGATGGAGTGGCAGACTGGGTTCGTGGTCCCAATGTTTAGGCAAGGGGACCGGATAATGTGCTCTAATTATCAAGGGATCACACTTCTCAGCCTTCCTGGGAAAGTTTACTCTGGGGTGCTGGAGAGGAGGCTCTGACTGATAGTTGAACCTCATATCCAGGAGGAGCAATGTGGCTTCTGTCTTTGCCTAGAACAGTGGATCAGACCTTTACCCTTGCATAATATCTGAGGGGGTAATGAGAGTATGCTTGTCCAATCTAAATGTGTTTCATTAATTTGGAGAAAACTTATGGCCATGCATCCCTTGTTATTTTGTGGGGGTGCTGTGAGAGTTCAGGGTGACAGGGTGGCTTTTAAGAGCTATCCAATCCCCATATGCCCAAATTAAAAGCTGTGTCTGCATTCACGGCACATTGTCAGGCCTGTTCCCAGTGCGCGTTGGATCCTGCCAGGACTGCCCCTTGTCACCAATCCTGTTTGTGGTGTTCATGTACAGGATCTGAAGGTGTAGTCATGGTGAGGAGGGTGTCTAGTGTGGGAACATCAGGATCTCATTTTTGCTTTATTGAATATGATGTGGTTCTGTTATCATTTTCAGGCCATGACTTCCAGTATACACTGGAACGGTTTTCTGCTGAGTGTGAAGCAGCTGGGATGAGAACCGGCTCCGCTAAGTCTAAGGCCATGGTTCTCAACCCAAAAGCTTGAAGTGCCCCCTCTGGTTCTGTGGTCAGTCTTTGACCCTAGTGAAGGAGTTTAGGTATCTTGGTGTTTTGTTCACAAGTGATGGTAGGATGAAACGGGAGATGTACTGATGGATTGGGGCTTCATCTGCAGTAATGCGAGCGCATTGAAGAACAAGATCCCGGATTCAAGCAGCCAAAATAAACTTCCTCCGCAGGGTCCTTAGAGACAGGGTAAAGAGTTTTCTTATCCGAGGGTAACTCAAAGTAGAGCAGCTGCTCCTCGGCATCGAAAAGAGTAATTTGAGATGGTTTGAGTATCTGATTAGGATGCCCCTAGGCACCTCCATTTACATATTTCCCATATGTATATATATATATCCCATCTGGCCTGGGAATGCTTTGGAATCCCCCAGAATGACCTGGAGTATATGTCTGAGGAAAGGGGTGTCTGGGTTTGCTTCTGGACCTTTTCCGATCTTGGAAAAGTGGAAGACAATAAAGAGGGTTCTATTCCAGTTGCATTGACTTATTCTAATTCAACTCAGAACAATCTCCTATCTCCTATTGGTTCCTCTGCTACTTGTAACCTCAACCTTATTCTCAATGTTTTATAGATGTTCTACATTTGATCCATTATCCCACTAAGGTTGCAACTGATCGATGCTTACGCCTCCAATTAGCTTTTAGATTTGGACAATTTTAACTTGATGTTGTGCCTGAGTCATGGAATGAAACACGGACTGAAAAACCTTGAATCTCTACTACACAGTTTTAACCTATTCTGTTAGACCATCCGAGGATAGAGTCACAGCTTGAATCCCCATGTCTCAAAAACCACTGACAAACTGTTCTACCAGCTCTGCCCTCGATATCTACCCTAACTCTAACAGTGGGGTACTATGATACATCACTGACGAAGGGTCAGGAGCTTAACCTGGAGAGAAGGTGACACACAAGTAATTACTCAAATGATGATAATTTATCAATTGCAGAGTTTTTGGACTAATTAGTCAAAGCAGCTTGTAAAAAAGAAGCAAACTCAAGTTGTTGTTTTGTTGCTGTTAATGTTCCAGGTACCAGTGACAGTTTGCTCTGAGAGTTGTCCTCCAGGAACCCGTAAAGTGTTGCAGAAAGGAAAGCCTATCTGCTGCTATAACTATACACCATGTCCTAAAGAAGAGATTAGCAATATGACAGGTACATTTCAGAAATGTTGTTGTAGATCTGTATCATCAAATATTTTGGTGATACAGTGATACTTTTAGGCCCGAGCAGCGAAAGCTCTCTGAAGGCCTATTCTATCTGAAGGATTTCTTATCTTCTTATGTTATTATTTTCCCCTTTAAAACAGCTTCATATATTAAAATCCACTTAACTTTATCCAACATTGTCCCCTGCATGAAATTTGAGATTTGTAATGGAATAAAAAAATGGGCGTGGCCAAATGGCTTTACAGCAACCCTAAAGTGAGATAAGCCAACTAGTAAGCCCTAGAGATTTGAAATTTAGTATACATGTAGATCTTTTAAAATCAAGAAAAAAAACTCTCGGAAGTATGCCCTAAAACAAACAGGACATCTGCTATTTTGGGTCAAAGGGTAATTTTTGGGCGTTTTTTGACCTTTCATGCATGTTGAACTTTAATGAACTCCTCCTAGGGATTTTGAACTATCAACTTCATTCTCAGTATGCACTTAAGGCATGGGGGATTAAACGTTAGCAAAATCTTGAGTTTCTGAAAATGTATAGGGGGAGTGGCCAGGCCATTTACTTTGAAGCTACAATTTTCAGATAGAATTGCTGATTGAGACCAAACTTGGTAAGTTTGAGTCCCTATGGGTGCCAGATGATTCTATGTGATCATATGCTGACATCATCAAAGCCCTGCCCCCTAAAAACAGAAAGTCACGTTATTACTTGGAAAGGTCCTTCTCTGACTCTCTTGACCCACTCAACTTGAAACTTTGTCAGAAGACAGATAACAAGTTTTTCTACCTTAGTTTGGAACAAAGAGAGCATACGCTTTAGGGTGTGAGCGTGACAATGTCGTAAAGTGCGATGTCATGCCTTGGCCGCACGTTTGCCTCTAATTTCCACATATATCATCTGATCTGCACCAAATTCAAAATGATTGATCTTAGTCCAGCCCCCAAAACATATCCAGTAAAATATTTGGTGGGTGTGGCCTAATTCCTCCACAGCGCCCTCTAGAAAATAAAAAAAAATTAGCTCCAAGCCATGCTTTGATGGAGAATTTGGAAATTCGGTACACATATGTAACCTCTCTGAACCTACGAAAACGTCTCTTGGAGCATTGGTCTAAAACCCACAAAAAGTCATCCTTTTTGGATTGTATTTGGGATTTTGACCCCATTTTTACCGCTTCTATCCTCCATATCTGAGTGAACTCCAGGTTTTGAGCTATACTTAAAATCACTTAGTGAACTCTAAAAGCATTGGAGATTCAAACGTATCAAAAGCTTTTTGCTGCTTTAAAGCGTGTGTTCGTGGCAGCTTGACGAATTTCGATTTTTCATTGTTTGCATATGGTTGGCTGTAAATCACACATGCATGATCCGATTTGCTTCAAATCGGACAAGAATGATCTTTATCAATGAAGAAAGAGATAAGTGTGATGAGGCTTTTGCATGCTCAAAGCATGTGGGTGGGACCAAGCCTCAATATCTGATTTTGTACAGCTTTGGTGCCCGGGGACTGCAATTCTCTCGCACCATGAACTTTGCAATCGAGGAGATATACAACAGCACAAAGCTGCTGCCTGGCGTCAGACTCGGATATCAGATATTTGACACATGTGCCTCTATGCTAGTAGCCACGCAGGTGGCATCTCAACTTCTAAATGGACAGGACCCTGTATTTTACAAATTAAATAACTTTTCAAAATCTGGAGGTGATAGCTGCTGTTGGTGACTCTGGATCCACTCCATCCATCAGCCTCTCACGTATGATTGGGTCCGTTAAAATCCCTCTAGTAAGTTTTGTGTATTAATTGCAAGTTGAATATCTAAGATTAGTACAGTACTGTGAAAAAGTTTTAGGCAGGTGTGAAAAAATGCTGTAACCAAAAAATGCTTTCAACAATGGAAGTGTTAATCCTTTATTTTCATCAATCAGCAAAATGCAGTAAATGAACAAAAGAGAATTCTAAATCAAATCCATATTTGGTGTTACCAACCTTTGCCTTCAAAACAACATCAATTCTTCCAAGTACATTTGCACACAGGTTTTCAAGGAACTCGGATGGTAGGTTGTTCCAAACATTCGAGAAATAACCACAGACACAACTTCTCGAGCGAAACGATCTAGAAAGAGGTCTATCTTTGATTGGCTGGAGCTCTGGGTAACATCACTTCCTGTTTTCACTGTTGCACTTGGTGAATTGTTTGGTGTGTGAAGGCTCTCGTGTTTGATCTGATTTCTCTCTACTGTGATATCTCTTACTTGTTCTAATACATAAGCACTTTAAAACACATAATTTATCTTGCTGCATTTAACGTTTGGGGACTCTCCGTGTTTTATACGGTTTTTCTAGTAGTGGTAAGGGGTCGCTAGCTTAGCGTTAGCTTTAGCTCCACCATGGCTACCCGTTCTAGAGTTGCCAACCGTCCCTTGAAAAACGTAATTATCCCGTATTTAGAATAAAAAGTACGCACGTAGTCCCGTATTATTAGGTGGATCAAAAATCTTCACTAAAATGTCAATAGAAGTAATAAATGATGGGATGCTTTATATTTAACATTACGGTAAATTCATTACCAGCCATATCCTGCTCTGTGACCAATGAGCTGACAGAATATTTCGACTCATCTCATTGGCCGCAGGTACCGTTGCTAAGGATAGATACAGGTGTTACGTCGATTCGCGTTTTCCCATCAGATACGGTTTCCCCAGCGTCTCCTCGCCGCTTACGCGACAAAAAAGGCCCGTGCTTGTTCAGCGCTCGTAACCATCGCGCCGTGCTTCCGCCACAGGAGATCTACGGACACCGTGAAAGTTCAAACAACGTGTTTCGGCGAAGTTGTCCCACTTTTTTACAACTGTGCTCTCATGATAGATAGATAGATAGATAGATAGATAGATAGATAGATAGATAGATAGATAGATAGATAGATAGATAGATAGATAGATAGATAGATAGATAGATAGATAGATAGATAGATAGATAGATAGATAGATAGATAGATAGATAGATAGATAGATAAACTGCCTACTAGAGTGCCTCACTACAGTCTCTCGGGAAAAGGTGAAGTGTCAGTCCAGTGGAACAGCATAGAGGTGGATGCAAGTTCTTCAGGCAGCTGACATCCCCAACATCCAGGCTATTGTACCCTTTGTCCTCAGCATCCCTTCTTCTAGTGGGTTTGTGGAAAATATTTTCTCCATCATGAAAAATAAGTGGACTGATGTGAGGAACAAGTGTTCTACTGAATTAATGAGAAGTGAGCTATTTGTCAGTCTAATTAATGAAATATCCTGCTCAGAGTTTTACTCGGTAGTCCTGAAAAACAAACAACTCCTTGCAGCAGCAAGAGCTCAAAGGAAATATAAATGGAAAAAATAGGTTGTTTCCACATAATTCAGCGCTGCAGTTTTTAGTTCACTAGTTCAATATTTTTTTCACTACACCTGTACAGTCATGGCCTTTAAGGCACCAGTGTTTATGTTTACAATTTTTCTACAGACTTTTTGTTTGCACTAAATGCACTATTACGAAAATGTTTTGCATTATACTGTTATGCTTATTTATATTGTTTTAAGTTAAGCAGGACGGAGGTCTTTTCAATAGTGGTTTATTTATTTTAGAAGGATATTTGTTTTTGTCTAGTAATTTTATTTTGCAAAAATAATAAATTATTTTATAAATTGCTGTATAATTGTTTTTCCATGGATATTTGTATCAGTCAAAACATGCATCGAATTAAACTTGGGTTCGAGTCCAATGTTTCCAAAGTAATTTCACACAAAGAAAAAGGGTGAAAAAAATCACCAGGCCGCTAGAGGTGCAGACAGTGGGGTTGGATAGCCCTACCAGGAGGTGTCCCTTATTTATTTATCAAGGAGTTGGCAACCCTAACCCGTTCTGCTGTTTCTTTCTCCGACTCTCCTCCTCTCTCCTGCTCTCTGTGTCAGATGTTCAGTTACTCCTCTACCCCCTTTAGTGATAATGGTACGTGTAATAAATGTAAAATTTTTGTAGCTTTGGAGGCGAGGGTGTCGGAATTGGAGGCCCGGCTCTGCGCTTTTGAAATACCAGCAGAGAGCCGAGGCCCCTTAGCCAGCGCGGAGCCACCGAGGGTAGCTCCCCGTAGCAGTCCTCCAGCAGAGCCCGTGCAGCCGGGACCTCAGGCCGACTGGGTGACAGTACATAGAAAGCATAGTGCTAGATCCAAGCCCGCAGGTCACCACCAACCCGTTTGCGTTTCTAACAGATTTTCCCCGCTCAGCGACACACCCGCTGAGAAGCCAACTCTGGTAATTGGCAGCTCCATAGTCAGAAACGTGGCACTAGAGACACCAGCGACCATAGTGGCTATGGATAAGCATAAATACAGTAAGATTGTTATTCAGGCTGGCACCCGGTTACGTCAATCGGAGGTCACCAAAGTTAGTGTTGCTTCGGTGTGTAAGTTCGCCAAAACAATGTCGGACAATTTTCTCTGGTCTCCTCCCCGATTAAACCAGTGACGACACGTTCAGCCGCATGCTGTCATTCTACCGCTGGCTCTCTAGGTGGTGTCCAGAAAACAATGTGGGCTACATTGATAACTGGCGAACATTTTGGGGAAAACCTGGTCTGATCCGGAGAGACGGCATCTATCCCACTTTGGATGGAGCAGCTCTTCTTTCTAGGAATCTGGCCGAATTTATTAGTTCTCCAAAACTCTTGACAACCCAGGGTTCAGACCAGGAAGCAGGGTCGTAGTTTAATACTCTCTGCAGCTTCTGTACTGCTACCCACCCATTACCCTATTAAGACAGTGTCTCGCCCGCAGCCAAAATCTTATAGATTAAAAAATAATCTAAAAGGAGGAAATCAGGAAAATGTCATAAAAATAAACACAACTCAGACCGAAAAGAAAAATAAAACAATTAAATGTGACCTATTGAACATAAGATCTCTCTCTTCAAAGACATTGCTAGTTAGTGATCTGATTTGTGACAGTCAGATTGATTTATTTTGCCTCACAGAAACCTGGCTGCAGCAAGAGGATTATGTTACTATAAATGAGTCAACTCCTACTAATCATTTAAATTTTCACATTCCTCGAAATACTGGGCGAGGAGGAGGAGGAGGAGTAGCAACCATCTTTCAGTCTGATTTATTGACTAGTGCCAGACCAATTAAGAGCTACAACTCTTTTGAATATTTAATCCTTAGTTTTCCTCATCCAAATTGCAAAGCACTAAAATCACTTCTGTTTGTTTTTTTTGTACCGTCCACCAGGCCCTTACTCTCAATTTTTAGATCAGTTTTCAGACCTTTTATCTGATTTAGTGTTAAATACAGATACAGTTATTATAGTGGGGGATTTTAACATTCATGTTGACGCTGAAAGTGATAGCCTAAATATAGCGTTTAATGCTATATTTGGCTTTGCTCAAAACATAAACATTAACAAACCTACCCACCTTTGTCTTCATTCTCTGAACCTTGTGCTGACATATGGCATTGAGTGTAAAGACATAACAATATTTTGTCATAACCCTGTCCTGTCTGACCATTTCTTAATAACCTTTGAGTTTAATTTAACCGTGTACTCCACACCTAAAACAAAATGTCATTATAGTAGATCATTATCAGATGATGCTGTAACAACCTTTAAAGAATATGTTCCACTTTTAATTTCCTCGTTATCACTGAAAAGCACAGTGCTTGTAATCGTACTCGTACTCGTTGTCTTCCGCTTTATCCGGGACCGGGTTGCGGGGGCACCAGACTCAGCAGAGACGCCCAGACGTCCCTCTCCCCAGACACCTCTTCCAGCTCCTCCGGGGGGAGCCCAAGGCCATCCCAGGCCAGCTGAGAGACATAGTCCCTCCAGCGTGTCCTGGGCCGTCCCCTGGGCCTCCTCCTGGTGGGACGTGCCTGGAACACCTCCCGAGGAAGGCGTCCAGGAGGCATCCGGTATAGATGCCCGAGCCACCTCAACTGGCTCCTCTCGATGTGGAGAAGCAGTGGCTCTACTCCGAGCCCCTCCCGGATGGCCGAGCTCCTCACCCTATCTCTATGGGAGTGCCCGTCCACCCTACGGAGGACGCTCATTTCAGGCGCTTGTATCCGGGATCTCGTTCTTTCGGTCATGACCCAAAGTTCATGGTCATAGGTGAGGGTAGGAACGTAGACCGACCGGTAAATCGAGAGCTTTGCTTTTCGGCTCAGCTCTCTCTTCACCACAACGGACCGGCACAGCACCCGTCTGTCGATCTCCCGCTCCATTCTTCCCTTACTCGTGAACAAGACCCCGAGATACTTGAACTGCTCCACTTGAGGCAGGAACTCCCCTCCAACCTGAAGAGGACAAGCCACCCTTTTCCGGTCGAGTACCATGGCCTCTGACTTGGAGGAGCTGATCTTCATCCCAGCTGCTTCACACTCGGCTGCGAACCGCCCCAGTGCATGCTGTAGGTCTTGGCTAGATGGGGCCAGCAGGACCATGTCATCTGTAAAAAGAAGAGACGAAATCCTCTGGTCCCCAAACCAGACCCCCTCCGGCCCTTCGCTGCACCTAGAAATCCTGTCCATAAAAGCTGTGAACAGGACCGGTGACAAAGGGCAGCCCTGCCGGAGTCTAACATGCACCGGGAACTGGTCCGACTTAGTGCCAGCAATGCGAACCAAACTCCTGCTCCGCTTGTACAGAGATGGCCCCTAGTAAAGAGCCACCGATTCCATACTCCTGGAGCACCCCCCACAGGGCATCACGAGGGACACAGTCGAATGCTTTCTTCAGGTCCACAAAACACATGTGGACCGGTTTGGCAAACTCCCATGAACCCTCGAGTATCCTGTAGAGGGTATAGAGCTGGTCCAGTGTCCCACGGCCGGGACGAAAACCACACTGCTCCTCCTGAAGCCGGGGTTCGACTATCGGCCGGACTCTCCTCTCCAATACCCTGGCGTAGGCCTTACCAGGGAGGCTGAGGAGTGTGATCCCCCTGTAGTTGGAACACACCCTCCTGTCACCCTTCTTATGAAGGGGGACCACCACCCCAGTCTGCCAGTCCAAAGGCACTGTCCCCGACCGCCATGCAATGTTGAAGAGGCGTGTCAACCATGACAGCCCCACAACATCCAAAGACTTGAGGTACTCAGGGCGGATCTCATCCAACCCCGAAGCCTTGCCACCACGGAGCTTTTTAACCACCTCGGTTACTTCAGCCTGGGTGATGAAAGAGTCCAACCCCGAGTCCCCAGCCTCTGTTTCCACCAGGTAATGTGTGATGGCAGGATTGAGGAGATCCTCGAAGTACTCCTTCCACCGGCCGATAATGTCCCCAGTCAAGGTCAGCAGCTCCCCACCCCCACTGTAAACAGAGTTGGCGAAGCACTGCTTCCCCCTCCTGAGGCGCCGGACGGTTTGCCAGAATCGCTTCGGGGCCAACCGGTAGTCCTTCTCCATGGCCTCACCGAACTCCTCCCAGGTCCGAGTTTTTGCCTCTGCCGCGGCATGCTTGGCCCCACGGTACCCGTCAGCCGCCTCAGGAGTCCCACAAGCTAACCACAGCTGATAGGACTCCTTCTTCAGCTTGACAGCATCCCTTACTGCCGGTGTCCACCACCGGGTTCAGGGATTGCCGCCGCGACAGGCACCGCAGACCTTACGGCCACAGGTACGGGCAGCAGCATCGACAATAGATGTGGAGAACATGGTCCATTCGGACTCTATGTCTCCATCATCCCTCGGAATCTGGTCAAAGCTCTCCCGGAGGTGATAGTTGAATACTGAATATCTGCCAGACGTTCCCAGCAGACCCTCACTGTGCGCTTAGGCCTGCCAAGTCTGTCCGGCTTTCTCCTCCTCCAGCGGATCCAACTCACCACCAGTTGGTGATCAGTGGACAGCTCAGCCCCTCTCTTCACCTGAGTGTCCAAAACATGCGGCCGAAGGTCTGATGATACGACAACAAAGTCGATCATTGACCTCCTGCCTAGGGTATCCTGGTGCCAAGTGCAATGATGGACACCCTTATGGTTTAACATGGTGTTCATTATGGACAATCCGTGACTAGCACAGAAGTCCAATAACAAAACACCGCTTGGATTCAGATCTGGGATGCCATTCCTCCCAATCACGCCTCTCCAGGTGTCACTGTCGTTTCCCACGTGGGCGTTGAAGTCCCCCAGCAGAATAATGGAGTCCCCAGGAGGAGCACTATCCAGCACCCCCGACAGGGACACCAAGAAGGCCGGGTACTCCGCACTACCACTCGGCCCGTAGGCTGAAATGATAGTCAGAGACCTCTCCCCAACCTGAAGGCGCAGACCAGCCCGCCGCCTCTCCCCATGGGCCACTCCAGAGTAGAAGAGAGTCCAGCCCCTCTCAAGGAGATGGGTTCCAGAGCCCACGCTGTGCGTGGAGGCGAGCCCGACTATTTCTAGTTGATATCTCTCGACCTCCCGCACCAGTTCAGGCTCCTTCCCCCCCAGCGAGGTGACATTCCACGTCCCTAGAGCCAGCCTAAGCATCCGGGGATCGGGCCGCCGAGGTCTCCACCTTCGTCCACCACCCAATCCTCTTTGCACCGGTCCCTCACAGTTCCCCCTGCAGGTGGTGAGCCCACTGGGGGATGGTCTCGCGTCTCTCGTTCGGGCTTGGCCCGGCCGGGTCCCACGAGGAGCAACCCGGCCACCAGGCGCTCTCCGACGAGTCCCGACCCCAGGCCTGGCTCCAGGGTGGGACCCCGGCTCCGCCGTACCGGGCGACGTCACATGCCTCGATTCTGTAGACATCATGAGGGATTCTCGAACCGCTCTTTGTCTGACCCGTCACCTAGAGCCTGTTTGCCATGGGAGACCCTACCAGGGACATTTAAGCCCCAGACAACATAGCCTCTAGGATCATTCGAGCACTCAAACCCCTCCACCATGTTAAGGTGGCGGTTCAAGGAAAAGCACAGTGGAGGGCAATAATTCTGTTTCTGCCCCTTCACAAATTGATTATTTTGTTCATAGTGTTTCTTCATCATAGCGTGATGCATTAGGGAATGCAGCCCCGTTGAAAAAGAAGGTAATTATTCATAAGAGGCAGGCTCCTTGGTTTAATTTAGATCTGTGTACTTTAAAGCACAATCTTAGAAAATTGGAGAGAACATGGCGCTCTACACACCTAGAGGATTCCTACTTAATCTGGAAAAATAGCCTACTGTTGTATAAAAAAGATACTTCGCCAAGCCAGAACAGCTTATTTCTCATCATTAATAGAAGAGAATAAGAATAATCCTTGGTTTCTTTTTAGAACAGAGTCATAGCTCTATTGAGCCATCCATTCCCTTAGCTCTTTGCAGTCATGACTTTATGGGATTCTTCTTAAATAAAATTGATTATATTAAAAATAAAATCTTTGACGTACTCCTGAAGATGATTACTTCATCCTCAGCAAGTGAGACAACATTGGAAATAACTGCAGAACTTGATATGTGTTTGGACTGTTTTGATCCTGTGGAGCTTCCTGAGTTATCAGAAATATTAGCTTCATCTAAACCTTCAACTTGTATGTTAGACCCAATCCCAACCAAATTATTTAAGGAAGTGTTTCCTCTGATTACTAGCCCCATTTTAGATATGATTAATATATCCTTAGTAAATAGATGTGTACCACAAGCTTTTAAGGTAGCTGTAATTAAACCTGTACTTAAGAAACGTTCGCCTGATCGAGATGACTTGAAAAATTACAGACCTATACCCAATCTTCTGTTCTTATCAAAAATTCTTGAGAAAATAGTTACTAATCAAATGTGTGCTGTTATTGCTGACAGAAAACAAGCTGTTCTGCAAACTCCTAAACCTGTAACCAAAAAACAAATGACGTCCTTTTTAGGACTATGTACTGCATGTATGAGGTACCAAATTATGCCGAAATAGTTGAGCCGTTTTCAAAAATGATCTATTCTGAACCCATGACAGCCTCTGATAAAATAACCTGGACGGACGAGGGGGAAATAGCATTCTGCTAAATAAATCAAACATTCAGCTTCTATTGTATCACTCCCAAACTATGAACAACCATTTACTCAAACAGTAGATTGTAGGAATGGTTACATGACATTATTATTGCTTCAAAACCATGGCGACAAAAACAGACTAGTTGCTTAAATCCATGTTTCAATAGACTGCAAATGTGATCCATGGGGAGAGCCATGTCTCAACAGGGGGGATGATTGGCTTAATGAACAAACAATTCACTACAGATGGACTGGATTTAATACTTACTCAAAAAATGTTTGTGCATGTTGTTTGACATGTCAGAAATATAACCCCCAAGGAAATCTTTCCTAGCAAAGGACCAGATGCTATAACGGTGGCTATGTAAATACATAATACCCACATTTGGAATTCCAAGAAGGATTTATAGTGATAATGGAACACATTTTGTTCACAAAATCACACAAGAATTTGGTAAATGTTTTAAGATTGACCTGAAAACACATTGTAGCTACCACCCCCAGAGTGCAGGGTTGGTAGAGAGAACAAATGGGACAGTTAAAAGTAAGCTTAGGAAAACAATGGAAGAAACAAAAAGAAATTGGGTTGAATGTTTAGACATAGTGAAAATTAATATGAGAATAATCCCATCAGCTCAGGGTGGACTAACACCTTTTGAAATAATACATGGCAGACCTTACTATATCCCTTATCTACAAAAAGACCTATAAGATTCACAACAAGAAGTGACGTTAGCAGACTACATGAAGAAGATTTTACATTCTGGAGACATACAAAATGCGAATAATCTGCCAAATGATGTTTCTGATGCCCTACAGGTTCCTGGTGATGTGAAAGAAGGTTACTGGGTGCTGATTAATAACATTAAGAAGGAAACGTGGTCTGATCCAAAGTGGGAGGGTCCATTCCAAGTGTTGTTGACAACTCCCACTACTGTGAAAATCCAAGAAAGGGCTACCAGAAAAGAGAACAAAGTTCAGGCGGGCGTCCATGAGGCCGTCCTGTGCGGGCATAAAGTTCAGGAGGAGTCCAGGACCCGCTACTCAGAAACCTGATCAGCCGGCAACGGCGGCAAAGACCTGGAGACCGGCAGAGACGTAGAGACCTAGGCGGCCAACGGCGAAGACCAGGCGGAACCTCGGAGGCAGAAGCGGCGCCTGGCGAACCCTCAGAGGCAGAAGCGGTGCCTGGCGAACCCTCATCTCTGGGTTCAGAGGCCAGAACGAGGACAAACTGTTCCTTGAACCCTTCAGGAACAGGGTCCGGCGGCGCTTCCTCCTCGAACCCCTCGTCTCTGGGTTCAGAAGCCAGAACGAGGACAAAACTCTCAGTTGGCGTGAACAGAAGCTGAGGCGTCACCGCGACCCACAGTGGCGTAAGCAGATGCTGAGGCGCCGCCGAGACCCTCGGTGGTGTGAGCAGAGGTTGAGGTGTCGCCAAGACCCTCGGTGGCGTGAGCAGAGGCTGAGCCTCGGTGGCGTAAGCAGAGGCTGAGGCGTCGCCAAGACCCTCAGTGGCGTGAGCAGAGGCTGAGGCGTCGCTGGAGCAAAACAGAGACTCTTGAATACAAACTAACAAACTAGAAAAACATAAAACTAAACCATAACCAGATCCAAAAACCAAACTTGACACAACATGAACTAGAAGACAAAAACTAAAGCATGACCATGAAAATAATAAACAGAAGCATGATTCAAAAACTATGAGAGACATATAAGAAAAAACAAAAACCAAACAACCCCAAACCATAACAGCCGGTTTGCAATGGTAAAAAGAGGTATGAGCCAGTATTGGGCCAAGTATTGGGCCAAGGGAATGCCATGATATGGCAGCCCAAACCATCACTGATCCACCCCCATGCTTCACTCTGGGCATGCAACAGTCTGGGTGGTGCGCTTCTTTGGGGCTTCTCCACACCGTAACTCTCCCGGATGTGGGGAAAACAGCAAAGGTGGACTCATCAGAGAACAATACATGTTTTACATTGTCCACAGTCCAAGATTTGCGCTCCTTACACCATTGAAACCGACGTTTGGCATTGGCATGATTGACCAAAGGTTTGTCTATAGCAGCTCGGCCATTTATATTGACCCTGTGTAGCTCCCGACGGACCGTTCTGGTGGAAACAGGAAAGTTGAGGTGCACATTTAATTCTGCCGTGATTTGGGCAGCCATGGTTTTATGTTTATTGGATACAATCCGGGTTAGCACCCGAACATCCCTTTAAGACAGCTTCCTCTTGCGTCCACAGTTAATCCTGTTGGATGTGGTTCGTCCTTCTTGGTGGTATGCTGACATTACCCTGGATACCATGGCTCTTGATACATCACAAAACTTGCTGTCTTGGTCACAGATGCGCCAGCAAGACGTGAACCAGCAATTTGTCCTCTTTTGAACTCTGGTATGTCACCCATAATGTTGTGTGCATTTCAATATTTTGAGCAAAACTGTGCTCTTACCCTGCTAAATGAACCTTCACACTCTGCTCTTACTGGTGCAATGTGCAATCAATGAAGACTGGCTACCAGGCTGGTCCAATTTAGCCATGAAACCTCCCACACAAAAATGACAGGTGTTTCAGTTTCATTGTCCAACACCTGTATATTGATATGTAGAAAGCAGAAATAGAGTTGTAAGTGGAAAGCAGGTCATCATGAACACTATGATTCATTTAAGTATCGCAGCAATCAAATGTTTAGAAGGCTTTTGAATGTCTCTGCTGTTATTTTTTAAGGCACATCATTTGTAATGAGCTCAAAGTCGTTAAGGTTGGAAGGTCTTCTTCCCTTCACCCTCATCTTTACCTCCCCCAACAGGTTTAACACTTGGACTCAAGTTAGAACTTTGGTAATATTAACGTCCTGGTCAGAGAAGACATTTTGGTAAAATTAAAAGATACCTGTAAAGCTAAATCTGCCAGGGGCATGACTAATTTGTGGGTTTACTGTATAAACTGCCAATTCATACAATTTAACAATCTTTTTAAAATATTATTGACATGTGTTGTAGAAAGCTTGTTTGTATTGTTTCATGTGTTGGGACCCACAACCATGGATTTCAACATTAAACTCTGGTACGGACTTTTCTGGAACTTTTAAAATAAAGTGCATTAACCTTTATTCGGCACAGCCAGGAAACAGGATAACTGCGGACTTCCTGTGACGCCGCTACCCAAATAAAAGCACAGCTGTTTCTACATCCGCCCTCTTCCACACGGCCTTCCAGAGGGACCGGATAGGGGAGAACAGCACGCTGATGTCTCTTTGCTGGCAAACAGACATAAACTCTTCAACTGGATCCAAGGAAGCCATACGATCGTCGATCATATGCAAAGATAAGTACAAATTAAATACTGTCTGTGCATCCGGTATTTTTATTCATGAATTGAGAAATTAAGGTGTAAGAGTTGCTTAGTTTTTCCTCTGAGGCCTGTGAAGCAAATTGTCCCAGAGAAGTTCCCTACAGAGACGCGTGGTCTCTACGAAGCCGAGCGGAGCGGTCTCCCAGTCTGGAAGGAAGACAACAGAGACCCCATCACCGTGCAATGGCGTTGGCGGACAACGAACCATTTTTCATCCACAGCTGCAGGTTAGCGGGAAGCTAACCCTTTGTTCACTGTGGATACCATCTTCAAACTTCATCGTCTTTTGAACAACATTCCTCACCACAGTTCAGAGGTTAGGTTTGGGAAGATTAACAGTTAGGATGAAATGATCTAAACGTTTTTCATGTTTTTTTTATGAAGTTTTGTTTGTGTGAAACTCGGCTATTTTAGTGCTAGCAGGCTATCTGCAGCACACGTGCCCGGGTTGTGTTCTTTGTGTTACTTGAAGGGTGATTTTAAACAGAAGATTGATCATAACACGCCGTCCACGCTTATGCATTTTAACCCTTTTATTAACCCTGGTATTTTAAAGGTATGTGTTTGTTTCTGGTGCTAAGCTATCCGCTTCTTTGTTAGCTCAACTGCTAACCAGTAAGAACACGTGCTTGCTACTAAAGAGTATTTAACAGAAAGGTTGTTAGTATTCAAGCTAGTGAATAATTGTCCCTAAACATCATTTACTAGATTTGATAACTGAGTAAACACCATTAAGCCCCATTTCTCCAGAAAGTTTGGCTTTTTTCCAAAATACTCCCTTAAAAATATTTCTTTAAATATTATTTAAATAAATAAAGGCAGCTAATTAGACACCATTGAGAATTAGTCATCCAGAAGGTTGGTTTTATTCAGCAGATCATAATTTAAAACATTATTTTATTAAAATAATATTTTTTCTGATCTTGCATTGTGAAGGGTTGTCTAAACGTTTGCTGATTATTGCCTAAGTTAGTTCGAAGACTAACTTAACTTCACTTCCAGATTCTTCAAGATAATCCTTGGTTCTCAAATATAAACATTGCATGGTAATGTTGCATCACTCTTTTGGTCATGGTTTTCAATCATCTTTAATCAACTTGTTTATATTGTGCATAGTCCAATAGTCTTCCATATTCTTTAATTTTGGTTGGTAATTTAGTTAGATTGTTTTAGCATAGTAAAGAGTTTGTTGATTGAAATATGTTTGACTTTGAGTTGACTTATTTTTGTTAATAAATTCTTGTATTTTAAGAAATTGTGTGAATTCATTCCATGTGTGCAGAGTTTATGCTGTTCAATTATGTCAGAGCTCGTCTCACACCTTTTTATTTTGTCCTAATACCATCGCCTTACTGGGCTGGTATTCACAGGACAACCCTTAACAGACCGAAATATTATTTGATAAAATATTAAGATATCAATATTAAATATTAAATAATATTCTCAGATGCATAATCACAACACATGTGTATGGCTTTGAAAGAGTTAATTCAGTTTTTATGTTAAGTCATTTTAAGGCGTAATCAAAGATCAGTGGATACTATTTCTAATGAATGATCACCTGACATATCATTGTTGTTTACAGCCTAATAAAAGAACACTTCCTAATATAGACATTTGAAAAAATGGAGATTTGCCTGAGATTAGCAGTGAGTTTGTTCAAACTAATCATTGTTCTTGTGTCAGGTGGAACTCTGAATGACCTGAAACAAAAGATTAATTTTACAGCTCTGACTGGTACTGGTGTGAGTGTTGAGTCATCATCAGTGCAATGCACCATGCAGGGTACTCATCTTCTACCTGCATTCTCCATGGATGGGGATTTTGTAATTGGAGGCACTTTCTTCATTCACTACAAAATGCAAACAGTAATTAATAACTACACCACCAAGCCCGAGGTTCCAACATGCACAGGAAGGTTAGTTATTGGAATGTTTTTTTTTTTTTTACTCATTCAGAGTTTGTATTACACTTTAGGAAAACAAATGTATTTTATTCTTTTTATTTTTAAATCATCACTTGCCTGATTTTGAAATTTGTAGGATGATTTCCTGTTTTATTTTCTGGACAATTTGGTGTACAACCTTTTGAGGAAATATTGCTATGTATTGAATCAGTTCTGCATTGTGTAACTAAACATAGTCATTTTTTATGACAGCTACTAGCTCATGATGTATTTTCCTATGTTATTATAAATATTTTGTTAAGTTGGATATACATCAGCACTCACCTGATTAACTAATCCTCTGCAGCTTTAATGCCCGGGAGCTGCGCTTCTCCCGCACAATGATCTTTGCAATCGAAGAGATAAACAATAGCACAGAGTTGCTGCCTGGCATCAGACTTGGTTATCAGATCTATGACACATGCGCCTCTGTGCCCATAGCTGTGCATGTGGCATTTCAACTATTAAATGGGCAGAACCCTGTTTTTTATAATGACAGTAATTGTTCACAATCTGGTGCGGTAATAGCTGCGGTTGGAGACTCTGGATCCACACCATCCATCAGCATCTCACACATCATGGGGTCGTTCAACATCCCTCTGGTAGTTAGACTGAATTAATTTCAAATTGAAAATCTAAAATATACCTGTGGTGATACTAAGGTTTATATATTTTTACTTTATGCTATTTTCTATGTAGGTGAGCCATTTTGCCACTTGTGCCTGCCTGTCAGATAAACAAGAATATCCAACATTTTTCAGAACAATTCCCAGTGACCATTACCAAGCTGATGCCTTAGCCAAGCTGGTGAAATATTTTGGCTGGACCTGGATAGGTGCTGTCCACTCAGACTCGGATTATGGAAATAATGGCATGGCGTCCTTCCTTAAGACAGTAACCAGTGAGGGCATCTGTGTGGAGTATATTGAGTCATTTTATCGGACTGACCCACAGAACAACATCAGAAGAGTTGCTGATGTTATCCGCAGGTTTTGCATCTTGATTTCAGTTTTTATTTCATGTATTAGTGTTGATCCTGTACACAAAACACTTTATGAATTTTATTAGAAAGGATTACTTTATAATATGAACAAGTCTTTTAAAGTAAAATAGGTATTATGCCTATAGGTTTGAATTGATTTCAGTTGACATTATATGCATACTATTAAATTATGGTAGCTCTAATAGTTAAAGTCTAATTCTGATTTTTCTTCAGATCATCAGCTGTAGTTGTTGTGGCCTTTACTGCTGCTGGTGATATGAAGTTCCTGTTGGAGGAGCTGGCTCGGGACCCTCCACCACCTCGTCAGTGGATTGGTAGTGAATCCTGGGTAACTGACCCACACTCGATGAGCTTCAGTTTCTGTGCAGGGACCATTGGAGTTGCCATTCAGCAATCTGTCATCCCAGGCCTGAGGGACTTCCTTCTGGATCTCTCTCCATCTGAAGTGGCTTCCTCCTCAGTGCTGACAGAGTTCTGGGAGGATGCGTTCAACTGCAGCCTAAGAGAAAGTAAGAAAGAGTTATATATGTTTCATGCTGGCATCAAATAGAAGCAATATATTCAAAATGCAACTACATTTGTCCATCTTAAAATGTAACTTTTTTGTACTTGATATTCAGAATATTCAGAAAGAAAACAAAAACATTCTGTTATACCATCTAGTAAAATATTTTTTGTTGCAATATTTATTCATTGCAGATAATTAGTCTTGCTCAGTATTCATGTTAATGTAAAACACGCTGTCAAAATGGTGTTTAGAATAGATCTTGGCAGCGACATATGGTAATGTTCTGAATGGTAATCATATGTTTTATCTCATAATATTACAGCTCCATTCGTGTGCTTGAGATTTTTAAAAATCCTATGCAAATATATCATGTCTAGCCAAGGTATAAGGATAAAATACCTTTACGACTGAATAACGGTGATAGTTCAGACTCATAATAAGTATTTAAAATATATATGTTAATTGTTAAATAATAAATCGCTCATCCCAACACAGCATTGTTCTAATGTGTGTTTTAATGTATAGTGTAATGTATCACTGTAAGTGATCATTGTTGCATTATCTTTAGACATTTTTACTATTTTAGTGAGAAATCAAGAATAAATGGAGTACTTTTGTAAATGTGAAAATATTGTTAGATAATATTTTGAGTAGTTTACAAGTAAGCCTTCCTTGATATGTGTATGCAAGATCTGCAATATGTTGATTATGCAGTTATGAAGATCTGCAGTATGTTGATTATGCAGTTATGCTCAAAGTCAAAATCTTTAGCATAACTGTTTTCTTTGACTGGTAAAACAATCTGGTTTTGTCTTGATTCCTTTTTAGGTGCTGATCTAAACAAGAGAAAGTGTGATATAACTGAAGATATTAAAGCCCTCAAAAGCCCATATACTGAAACATCTCAGTTAAGAATCACCAACATGGTTTATAAAGCTGTTTATGCAATAGCACATGCCCTTCACAATGCTGCATGTCAGGAAACAAATGACATGACTCAGTGTGACAAACGCAAGAGTGTAGAGCCCAAACAGGTCAGTTTAATTAAAATGTAAATCTTAGAATTTCACACACATTTATTTTACTGGTTTCTGTCCTTTGTGTTTCATTTATTGCATAGATTGTTGCAGAATTAAAGAAAGTAAACTTTATTCAAAATGGTTACCATATATCATTTGACACAAATGGAGACCCTATGGCATTTTATGAGCTGGTAAACTGGCAGAAGAGTAAGAATGGCATTACTGAACTGGTAACAGTGGGGTACTATGATGCATCACTGCCGAAAAGCCAGGAGTTTCGTGTCAACAGGAAGTTAACCTGGATGGAAGGTGGCACACAAGTAATTACTCGAATGATTTCTCAGTTGCAGAGTTTTTAGACTAATTAGTCAAAGCAGCTTGTAGAAAAGAGGAAAACTCAAATTGTTGTTTTGATGCTGGTAATTTCCCAGGTACCAGCATCAGTGTGCTCTGAGAGTTGTCCTCCAGGAACTCGTAAAGTGTTGCAGAAAGGAAAACCCATCTGTTGCTATGATTGTATACCATGCCCTGAAGGAGAGATCAGTAATATCACAGGTAAAATTGTTAGTTTATACACATCTACAATCTGAAAAAGTCAAGTGTTAATAAATGTTTTTGATAAATTTTTAGATTCCCCTGATTGCTTCCTGTGCCCCAGAGAATTCTGGCCTAACTCAAAGAGGGATGCTTGTTTCCCGAAACCTGTCGAGTTTCTTACCTTTGATGAAGTCCTGTCAACCATCCTGGCTGCATTCTCTGTTAGTGGTGCCTGTCTGGCCATCATTACAGCAGTAATTTTCTTCTATCATAGGACAACGCCAGTTGTCAAAGCCAACAACTCTGAGCTGAGCTTCCTGCTGCTCTTCTCTCTGACTCTGTGTTTTTTATGTTCATTAACATTCATTGGAGCTCCGTCTGAATGGTCCTGCATGCTGCGACACACAGCATTTGGCATTACCTTTGTCCTCTGTATCTCATGTGTTCTTGGGAAAACTATAGTGGTTTTAATGGCTTTTAAAGCTACACTTCCTGGTAACAATGTCATGAAATGGTTTGGTCCTCCGCAGCAAAGAATGACTGTAGTGTCTTTTACATTTATTCAGGTTATAATATGTATTATTTGGTTGGTTGTAAGTCCTCCCTTCCCTGTGAAAAACCTAACCACCTACAAGGAGAAGATCATCCTGGAATGTGCATTAGGCTCTTCTGTTGGCTTCTGGGCTGTGCTCGGATACATCGGCCTGCTGGCTGTATTTTGCTTTGTATTAGCTGTTCTAGCTCGGAAACTACCTGATAATTTTAATGAGGCCAAGATGATAACCTTCAGCATGTTGATATTTTGTGCAGTCTGGATCACCTTCATTCCAGCATATATCAGCTCTCCTGGAAAATTCACTGTGGCTGTGGAGATATTTGCCATTCTTGCATCTAGTTTTGGACTGATGCTGTGTATATTTGCTCCAAAGTGCTTCATTATTTTGTTTCAGCCAGAAAAAAACACAAAGAAATATATAATGCAAAAAAACTAAGAGAAACCCCAAGAAGACTAGAATGAAAATGACTTAAATATATGTAATATTAAGCTAGTTGTTAACCATCCTAAAGTTTTGCAACCATGTATTGGAAGGACAATTTGGAGCAGTAATTCAGATGCATACATGTTCCAATGATGGCAGTTTATTGCATGTCAGTCTGTTGGTGTCTCGTTCCACTAATAAATCATGTACTAAATGGAACTGTCTGAATGTTAATCTAAACACGATGATATTATGCATCTATCATGAAATACTGTTTAACACTCATCAATGTTAAGTGTGTAACAGCTAGAGTGTCTTGCAAAAACACTGACAGTTTAAATCTATTCACATTTCATCACATTATAACCACCTATCCAGGACTGGCTTAAGGTTGTATGGGTCCTTAAGCCAAATTTGATTTTGGGCACCACTTCTTGTTATGGACACCATCACCAATAACAGAGTTTCAACACAGATTTAGTAGAATCTGGGAGGAGGTTCTACGTAAATCATTACCTTATCATGGTAAAGGGGTTTGTGTGCCTGAATGATCCTAGGAACTATGTTGTCATGAAAACTTACATCTGGTAGGGTCTGCAGTGCAAACGGAGTGTCATTGCTTTTCGTATTACCTTGCAACAAAAGCACAATGGAAGTAATTTCCCCGATGGATCAGTAAATTGGCCGGACAAGTTAACTTTCTTCTTTCTCCGTCACTCTTCGAAGAAGAGCTTGATCAATTGGAAAAGGAAATCTGCTGGGTGCTCCTCCAGCTAGATCTCAAGGTTTGAAGACCTGAACCATCAACAAAGGTGTGTAAAATCAGACTCAAGATTTTCAAATGAGCATACCTCCTTGTTTTTTTCTATTTAGTTGACTGCCCAATGGTTCACAAAATCTTTTCCCTTTTTGTTGAAGAAGAAGCAGAGTGTTTCTGAGTCGTTCATGGACTCGTGAATTCTCGCAACTTCGTTCCAGAGTGGGAGAAGATGGAAACTTGTTTCTGTTGTTACTTTCTCATAGTCTGGGCAGGATAAAGTAGGTTTGAACTGTATGCTTAGCCATCAAGCTGAACACTCATATGCGAAATTTTATTGAAAGTTGGTTTTAACTGTGTTCTGAAAGTTGATCTGTGTTTTCGAATGGCCAATTCTAATTCAGCTACGAGTTAAAGTTGGGTTATTGAAGTTATTTAAAGTAGGTCCGCCACAGGTTGGTACTGCATCTGAACATCCCATGGTCTCATCAGTTTTTAATGCCCTTTTTTTGAAACAGTCATCAGCTGGAGGCCAGGAGCTAACTTCCTGGTCTGACACCCTCATCTATGGGGATAAATGTTTAGAGCTATTCAGTGTAGCGTCCCATTTTCCCAATCAACCCAGAGCTTTGATTATTCCCACCTACGTCCATAAACTGCAAAGTGCACTCTTCTGCAGTCCATATGGACTGAGTGGTAGCTTGGGGTATATTTTCATGTATGAAATAGAAGAGCCTTTATCAATTGGATACAGGCAGAGGTATTCAACGAGGTATTCAACGGGTCATTGGCTCTGTGTACTCTTACCCACAATGACTGGGCTGTGTTACGGCTGGCGATCCAACACCTTAACGATAACCCTGAATCAGTCTCAGTGTACGAGAGGGGGGATGAAGATGAATCTTTTCCTCGACCAGCAAAAAGGATGTGAATGTGTTGAAATAGCTGTGAGAGAACCTCTCTTTAGTGCAGTGTGGGGCACACAGCAAGTGGTTGCTGGTCTTTTCAGGCAAGCAAACGCAAGAACAACCAGATCTGTTTGTGTTGGAGGCATTCAATCAGAACTGCGGTGTATTCAAGACAGTGCTGGCTCTGGTGTATGGTGCTTGGGCTGAGAAGATGAATAAAATTGGACACCGTCTTTCCAACCTGAGTCTGTACACATGGATATCCAACCTGAAGACAAGAGGGTGGTCATGGAGGACGAGGCAACCACCAACTACTCACCCTCCCTACAAACTCCAGACCCGATACCTGTCCCTCAGCCTTAACCGGAGGGGGAAAGTAATCAGGGTGATGAAATTGATGGCTGGATCTCAACTGCTCTCATCAATACGGTGAAAACAGCAATACTTCATTTATTCAACATAACCTGTTTGAAATATCTCAAAGAATCAGCATCAGTGCCTGGAAATATTGGAGGAAAAGTATTACCAAAACAACTTTCAACGCATCGTGCGACGACTCATAAACCCCAATCTTCTGCTATTCAGAATCTTCTGACACTTTGACGCATACAAGCAGATGACTTCAGAGTGAAAACAATTGCAGAGACGGTTTTATATGAACTGAAATCGGTACAAGGCTTCCATAGTGCAATCATGGATATGTACGATAAGATGAGTAATGATTGTCTCATTGTCTCAAGCAACTTAACTCTGTTTCAGAGTGCTACAGACCGATCTTGCGTTAATATATATATATATATATATATATAGAGGTCCTTCTCAAAATATTAGCATTTTGTGATAAAGTTCATTATTTTCCATAATGTCATGATGAAAATTTAACATTCATATATTTTAGATTCATTGCACACGAACTGAAATATTTCAGGTCTTTTATTGTCTTAATACGGATGATTTTGGCATACAGCTCATGAAAACCCAAAATTCCTATCTCACAAAATTAGCATATCATTAAAAGGGTCTCTAAACGAGCTATGAACCTAATCATCTGAATCAACGAGTTAACTCCAAACACCTGCAAAAGATTCCTGAGGCCTTTAAAACTCCCAGCCTGGTTCATCACTCAAAATCCCAATCATGGGTAAGACTGCCGACCTGACTGCTGTCCAGAAGGCCACTATTGACACCCTCAAGCAAGAGGGTAAGACACAGAAAGAAATTTCTGAACGAATAGGCTATTCCCAGAGTGCTGTATCAAGGCACCTCAGTGGGAAGTCTGTGGGAAGGAAAAGGTGTGGCAGAAAACGCTGCACAATGAGAAGAGGTGACCGGACCCTGAGGAAGATTGTGGAGAAGGGCCGATTCCAGACCTTGGGGGACCTGCGGAAGCAGTGGACTGAGTCTGGAGTAGAAACATCCAGAGCCACAGTGCACAGGCGTGTGCAGGAAATGGGCTACAGGTGCCGCATTCCCCAGGTCAAGCCACTTTTGGACCAGAAACAGCGGCAGAAGCGCCTGACCTGGGCTACAGATAAGCAGCACTGGACTGTTGCTCAGTGGTCCAAAGTACTTTTTTCGGATGAAAGCAAATTCTGCATGTCATTCGGAAATCAAGGTGCCAGAGTCTGGAGGAAGACTGGGGAGAAGGAAATGCCAAAATGCCAGAAGTCCAGTGTCAAGTACCCACAGTCAGTGATGGTCTGGGGTGCCGTGTCGGCTGCTGGTGTTGGTCCACTGTGTTTTATTAAGGGCAGGGTCAATGCAGCTAGCTATCAGGAGACTGTGGAGCAGTTCATGCTTCCATCTGCTGAAAAGCTTTATGGAGATGAAGATTTCATTTTTCAGTACGACCTGGCACCTGCTCACAGTGCCAAAACCACTGGTAAATGGTTTAATGACCATGGTATCACTGTGCTCAATTGGCCTGCCAACTCTCCTGACCTGAACCCCATAGAGAATTTGTGGGATATTGTGAAGAGAACGTTGAGAGACTCAAGACCCAACACTCTGGATGAGCTAAAGGCCGCTATCGAAGCATCCTGGGCCTCCATAAGACCTCTGCAGTGGCACAGGCTGATTGCCTCCATGCCACGCCGCATTGAAGCAGTCATTTCTGCCAAAGGATTCCCGACCAAGTATTGAGTGCATAACTGTACATGATTATTTGAAGGTTGACGTTTTTTGTATTAAAAACACTTTTCTTTTATTGGTCGGATGAAATATGCTAATTTTGTGAGATAGGAATTTTGGGTTTTCATGAGCTGTATGCCAAAATCATCCATATTAAGACAATAAAAGACCTGAAATATTTCAGTTAGTGTGCAATGAATCTAAAATATATGAATGTTAAATTTTCATCATTACATTATGGAAAATAATTAACTTTATCACAATATGCTAATATTTTGAGAAGGACCTGTATGTCATCAGATCTAAGTTGGGGACTGGACTAGGATCAATCATGTTGAATTTGGTACAGATCAGATTATCTATGTGGAAGTTAGAGCCAAAGGTATGGCCATGGCGTGACATCAAACTTCGCTGCTCCACCACGGCCACGACCTTTTATGAAAAGTCACTGTGCTTCAAACAAAGTTAGACCCACTAGTTATCAGTCACCTGACACAGTTTGAAGTGGATTGACTGTAGACAGCTAGATAGCGACCTTTCCCAGTAAAAAAAGTAACTTCCTGGCCTGAGGGGGCAGGGCTTAGATGATGTCAGAATATGACCCCATAGGATTATCAGAAACCCGAAGGTCCTCCATCATGCCATCATGCTTTAGGGTGATTTGGCGTTTCTTTGGGAAAGTTATTGCATTTTTTCAATTTGGACGCAAATGCCATTTACGTGCCCTGGCCACGCCTCCTAAACATGGCCGAAAACTCACGATTGTGATGTTTTTAATCCCCCATGCCTTAACTGCATATTAACCAAATACGAAGCCGATAGCTCAAAATCCCTAGAAGGAGTTCGTTAAAGTTCGAGGTGAGTAAAAGTGAAAAACGGCCAAAAAAGAGCCTTTAATCCAAAATGGCCAACTTCCTGTGTGTTTTAGGGCACACCCCCAAGAGACTTTTTTTCTTGGTTTGAGGAGCTCTACCACTGTGGCAAATTTCAGATCTCTACGACTTACGGTTCGGCCTATCTCACATTTGTGGCGTTGCTAATAGTTTTGGCCACGTCCACTGATGATGACATTAAAGAACAAAAATTCCACGCGGGGGACAATTTTCGGTAAAAGCGTGTGCATCTAGGGGCTTGGCAAACTCCCCAAATTGCCCCGCAAAGAGGCAACGGAATAAAGAAAGAATAATAAGAAACACTACGATTACAATAGACCCTTGCAGGCTTCCTGCTCAGGCCTAATAATACTTACCATAACCTTCAACGAAAAGCAGCTGCCACAGGTAGGATGTCTTGATAAGAGGGCTTTTAGTAAAGGGACCTGTGATGTATCAGTGTTCGCATGCACATTGCCTCAAGGTACAGGGATTGGACAATGAAACTGAAACACCTGTCATTTTAGTGTGGGAGGTTTCATGGCTAAATTGGACCAGCCTGGTAGCCAGTCTTCATTGATTGCACATTGAAGGTTCAATTAGCAGGGTAAGAGCACAATTTTGCTCAAAATATTGAAATGCACACAACATTATGGGTGACATACCAGAGTTCAAAAGAGGACAAATTGTTGGTTCACGTCTTGCTGGCGCATCTGTGACCAAGACAGCATGTCTTTGTGATGTATCAAGAGCCACGGTATCCAGGGTAATGTCAGCATACCACCAAGAAGGACGAACCACATCCAACAGGATTAACTGTGGACGCAAGAGGAAGCTGTCTGAAAGGGATGTTCAAGTGCTAACCCGGATTGCGTCCAAAAAACATAAAACCACGGCTGGCCACTATCCTGCAAGAAGAATGGCTTAAAATCCCTCTGACCACTGTGCAGCACTTGTATATGTCATTCCCAAGATGAATTGATGCTGTATTGGCCGCAAAAGGAGGCCCTACACCATACTAATAAAATATTGTGGTCTAAAACCAGGTGTTTCAGTTTCAGTGTCCAACCCCTGTATATGGAAACACTAAATGGTGAAATACATGTAGTGCACTCATAGTGTAACATAGGTGCTGTGTGACCAGGTGAACAGATTATTTCAGGGGAACAGAATTTGCACAATGTCCCATATGGTGAATTAACAAAACATGTCTTTCTTTTAACCATTAAAATTAGAAAAACACAGCCATTTTCATTTTTTGAATTGTCATTTTTTTGAATTAGATTTTAAAACCAAAAATTACACCTTATTATTTGTTTTTTCTCATTTAAAAAAAAAAAACATTGGTGTGTTTTTGTTTTTTTCATTTGTTGTTTCAAACAAAATTAATGTGCCTGAATGTGCACGGACCCTCTCCTGGAGAATTTACAGTGGTTGTGGAGATATTTGCCATTCTGGCCTCCAATTTTAGAGTAATACTTGGTTTGCTCCAAAATGTTTCATTATTTTATTTCAATCCAAAAATAACACCAAGAAATGTTTAATGAACAAAAAGTATCGGGAATTCCCCAGAAGACCATTATGAAATTGACAAAAATATACGTAATGTTAATCTAGTTGTCAAACATCTTTAGCTGTTTCCATTAATTTCAAAAGGTTTTGTAATCATGTATTGGAAGAACACTTTGGAGCATTATTTCAGATGCACATATATTCTATTGTATGTCAGTATGTTGGTGTCTTATTTCATACATAAATAGTGTATCCTACTAATCGGATGTGTCTTGATGTTAATCTCAACAGACTGATATAATACATTCATTATGAAATAGAGTACAACAATCATAAGTTTTTTAATGTATGTAACAGCTAAAGGGGCTTGCAAAATCTTTCATACTATAAAACCTACTCACATTTTGTCACATTATAGCCATCTCTTCAGGGTTGGCTGTACAAGACCTCAAGCTAAATTTAAATTGGGGCCCCTCTTCCTGTTGTGAACATCACTACCACTAACAGAGTCTCAAAACAGATTTGGTTGAATCTGACAGAGGAGGCCACGTTTAATTGGCTGAACTTAAAAGCAATCAATAATTAAATATTTTTTGCTGAAATGTATAGTACAGACCAAAGGTTTGGACACACCTTCTAGTTCAAAGAGTTTTCTTTATTTTCATGACTATGAATATTGTAGCTTCACATTGAAGGCAACACAACTATGAATTAACACATGTAGAATTATACACAGAACAAAATATTGTGAACCAACTGAAAATATGTCTTAAATTCTAGGTTCTTCAAAGTAGCCACCTTTTGCTTTGATTACTGCTCCGCACACTCTTGGCATTCTGTTGATGAGCTTCAAAAGGTAGTCACCTGAAATGGTTTTCCAACAGTCTTGAAGGAGTTCCCAGAGATGCTTAGCACTTGTTGGCCCTTTTGCCTTCACTCTGCGGTCCAGCACACCCCAAACCATCTTGATTGGGTCCAGGTCCAGTGACTGTGGAGGCCAGGTCATCTGGCGCAGCACCCCATCACTCTCCTTATTGGTCAAATAGCCCCTACACAGCATGGAGGTGTGTTTGGGGTCATTGTCCTGTTGAAAAATAAATGATGGTCCAACTAAACGCCAACCGGATGGAATAGCATGTCGCTGCAAGATGGTGTAGTATCCATGCTGGTTCAGTATGCCTTCAATTTTGAATAAATCCCCAACAGTGTCACCAGCAAAGCACCCCCACACCATCACACCTCCTCCTCCATGCTTCACGGTGGGATCCAGGCATGTAGAGTCCGTCCGTTCACCTCTTCTGCGCCGCACAAAGACACGGTGGTTGGAACCAAAGATCTCAAACTTGGACTCATCAGACCAAAGCACATATTTCCACTGGTCTAATGTCCATTCCTTGTGTTCTTTAGCCCAAACAAGCCTCTTCTGCTTGTTGCCTGTCAGCAGTGGTTTCCTAGCAGCTATTATACCATGAAGGCCTGATTCACACAGTCTCCTCTTAACAGTTGTTCTAGAGAAGTGTCTGCTGCAAGAACTCTGTGTGGCACTGACCTGTTCTCTAATCTGAGCTGCTGTTAACCTATGATTTCTGAGGCTGGTGACTCTGATGAACTTATCGTCCACAGCAGAGGTGACTCTTGGTCTTCCTTTCCTGGGGCGGTCCTCATGTGAGCCAGTTTCTTTGTAGCGCTTGATGGTTTATGCGACTGCACTTGGGGACACTTTCAAAGTTTTCTCAATTGTTCGGACTGACTGACCTTCATTTCTTAAAGTAATGATGGCCACTCGTTTTTCTTTACTTAGCTGCTTTTTTCTTGCCATAATACAAATTCTAACAGTCTATTCAGTAGGACCAACAGCTGTGTACTGTATCCACCTCCTGCACAACACAACTGATGGTCCCAACCCCATCTATAAGGCTTGAAATCCCACTTACGGCACACCTGTGAAGTGAAAACCATTTCAGGCGACTACCTCTTGAAGCTCATCAACAGAATGCCGAGAGTGTGCGTAGCAGTAATCAAAGCAAAAGATGGCTACTTTGAAGAACCTAGAATATAAGTCATATTTTCAGTTGTTTCACACTTTTTTGTTCAGTTTATAATTCCACTTGAGCCTGATAACTAAAGGATCTGCCTCCCATTCTACTTCTAGAGACTAGGAACCACCAGTAAACCTGCAGTCTGAGAACAAAGTGCTCTGTTAGGAACGTATAGAACAATCAGATCTCTGATGTATGATGGAGCTAGATCATTAAGGGCTTTATATGTGAGGAGGAGAATTTTAAATTATATTCTAAATTTAACAGGGAGCCAATGAAAGGAAGCTAAAATAGGAGAAATATGATCTCTCTCTTTTTAATTTTCATCAGAACTCCTGCTGCAGCATTCTGAATCAGCGGAAGGCTTTTAACTGCATATTGTGTACATCCTGATAGTAAAGAATTACAATAGTCCAGCCTTGAAGTAACAAATGCATGGACTAGTTGTTCAGCATCACTCCTGGATAGGATATTTCTAATTTTGGCAATGTTCCGGAGGTGAAAGAAGGAAATCCTAGAGACCTGTTTGATATAGGATTTAAATGGCATGCCCTGGTCAAAAGTAACACCAAGGTTTTTTACTTTATTACCGGAGGTAGATTTAATGCCATCCAGGTTAAGGGATTGACTAAGCAGTTTCTTTTTTAAAGACTCCAGTCCAAAGATGACAACTTCTGTCTTGTCTGAATTTAGAAGCAAAAAATTTAAAGTCATCCAAGTTTTTATATCTTCAAGACATGCTTGTAGTCTATCTAACTGGTTGGGCTCATCAGGATTTATGGATAAGTAAAGCTGAGTATCATCAGCGTAACAGTGAAAATTTATCCCATGCTGCCTGATAATTTTACCTATTGGAAGCATATATATAGTAAAGAGAATTGGCCCACATACTGAACCCTGTGGTAGAGCTGTTTCAATGCTTTTGATGAGCTCTGAAACCTGACTGAAACTCTTCAAACAGGTCATTGCTGTGTAAATGCTCACACATTTGATTAGCAACTATTTTCTCAAGAATTTTAGATAAGAATGGAAGATTGGATATAGGTCTGTAATTTTTCAAGTCATCTTGATCAAGCGAAGGTTTCTAAAGTAAAGGTTTAATTACAGCTAACTTAAAAGCCTGTGGTACATATCCATTTACTAAAGATAGATTAATCATATCTAAAATGGGGCTGGTAATCAGAGGGAACACTTCCTTAAATAATTTGGTTGAGATTCGGTCTGACATACAAGTTGAAGGTTTAGATGAAGCTAATATTTCTGATAACTCAGGAAGCTTCACAGGATCAAAACAGTCCAAACAAATCAGGTTCTACAGTTATTTCCAATGTTGTCTCACTTGCTGAGAATGAAGTAATCATATTCGGGAGTATGTCAAAGATTTTCTTTTTAATATAATCAATTTTATTTAAGAAGAATCCCATAAAGTCATGGCTGCTAAGAGCTAAGGCAATGGATGGCTCAAGAGAGCTATGACTCTGTGTAAGTTTAGCAACTGTACTAAAGAGAAACCTAGGATTATTCTTGTTCTCTTCTATTAATGATGAGAAATAAGCTGTTCTAGCTTGGCGAAGTGTCTTTTTATACAACAGTAGGCTATTTTTCCAGATTGACTAGGAATCCTCTAGGTGTGTAGAGCGCCATTTTCTTTCCAATTTTCTAACATTGTGCTTTAAAGTATGCAGCTCTGAATTAAACCAAGGAGCTAGCCTCCTATGAATGATTACCTTCTTTTTCAAGGGTGCTGCATTGTCTAATGCATCACGCAATGATGAAGAAACACTATGAGCAAAATATTCAATTTGTGAAGGGGCAGAAACAGAATTATTGCCCTCCATTGTGCTTTTCAGTGATAATGAGGAAATTAAAAGTGGAACAGATTCTTTAAAGGTTGTTACAGCATCGCCTGATAATGATCTACTATAATGAAATTTTCTTTCAGGTGTGGAGTACTCGGTTAAATTAAACTCAAAGGTTATTAAGAAATGGTCAGACAGGACAGGGTTATGAGAGAATATTGTTATGTCTTTACACTCAATGCCATATGTCAGCACAAGGTCCAGAGAATGAAGACAAAGGTGGGTAGGTTTGTTAATGTTCTGAGTAAAGCCAGTTGAGTCTAATATAGCATTAAACGCTATATTTAGGTTATCACTTTCAGCGTCAACATGAATGTTAAAATCCCCCACTATAATAACTTTATCTGTATTTATCACTAAATCAGATAAAAAGTCTGAAAACTGATATAAAAATTGAGAGTAAGGGCCTGGTGGACGGTACAAAACAACAAACAGAAGTGGTTTTAGTGCTTACACTTTAGTGTGTTGCTTACACTGCTGGCAATGGAACTTTAGTAAAACAGCAGTGCCCAGTTCGTCCCTTCATGTGCATCTGGTCCGCTCAGATTGTCTTAGAGATTAGTACCACTTGGTCTTCCCCGCTGATAGACAGGGATGAGGGATTACCAGGCAGTTAAGCAGAACCAATGAAAAGATCGCCAAATATGTACATGCAAACTGCCTTTTCAGTTTTGAGCTTGATCTTCAACCAGCAAAATTACCACTAGGCAGCAAACATCTCTGTGCAGGACTGTTGTTTGGACAGCTTGTTTCAGAACTCTAACCAGCTGTCTCACTGTGAGTCTCGTCACAGGAAGGCAAGAACGTTGGTTCACTTTGACATTACTATTTTGGACAATGCCTTTAGCATCTCGGTTGACATTCATGACCCATCCAAATTTAAATTGGCCCCTCACAGCATTTTGGTCACATAACCATAATATATCGCCAACAGCAAGGTTTCAATGTGAGGTGTGCCATTTATTTCTCACAAATAACTTTGGTCCAGCAAGCTGGCTCCAGGACCTCAACAACCTGTTGATGTGGTGCTGGTCCTGTTGACGTGGTGGAGACTTTTGTAGGAGTAGCTTGCAAAGTTAAACACTCTGATGTAACCACATGGAGAGGCACGGCCCAGCAGGACCGTGTTGGGTGATACATACTGTATTCAGTTTTCAAAGCTCTGCATTTGTGCATTAATCAGGCGTTCACTGGTGAGGTTGGCAGCAAGTTGAAGCTTGTAGTTCAGGCCGGTGTTGATGTCTAGGCTCTGGAGTCTCTTTTTGATAATGAGGACAGCAGCTTCACCAGCCTCATTGCGGTGAGGTGAGTCAGCTGAATAAATCATCCACTCCCATTTGGTGCATTTCTGAGCCAATATTTCCGTTATTGCAGCTTTATCTTGAAAATCCTGGAACTAGTGGAGCAGGTTTGGCTCAGATGAAATTTGTTCCAGAATCAGACCAGACCTTTTCTCTTTGGGTTCTCTCTAATTGCAGTAAAAATGAGTAAGTCATCCAAAACTCTTTATTGATATTGTGTCGACGATGTTTATGTGAATAACCCTGCTGGCCATACAGATGAAGACAACAACCCGTACCTTCATCGAGACGCTTTCCTTGATGAAGTCTTCAACAAGGTACAGTACGAAGAGGTCAACTGTAGTGAACTAGAAGGGAGCTGCAGGTCTGGTTCTTTTAGGGGGTAGGTCACCCATAATTTGCTGGTTCCCTGTTGCAATAGACCTTTTGCAACAAAGGCAACCTTCCACTACATTTTGCGGAACTGAATGACCCAGGCCTTTCTCCTAATTTTCTGTGGGGACCCATGCATTGGAAGGGAGGAGGGTGACTGCCATGCTGTCTTCCTTGAAGTCAAGGAAACCTCAAAGCAGACTAGTAACCCCGTCTCTAGCTCTCGGTACACTACCAACCAATATGTAGTGGTAGCTGGGATGGTCAACCCTTCTTGAGCCGCAAAACATATTTCTCTAAGTGCATCTTCACATTTTGAGGCAGTTGGTACCACCTTTCGCTTTGGTGTCTTTATGGACTTGTATCCTGATTTAGATTTTTTGTCAGCTCTCCATATGAAAGCAAAAGTCTTGACGAGCCATATTAGGCTACTGAAGCTTCTTTTATCCACCAAGTTTTGGACAGCTGCACCAGTGGGACGCCTCTGCTCAGGACTTTGTTGACTTTTCTCTGTTTAGGCTTTGGAGAGTGCTGCTACAAATTACTTCCTCTGCATATTGCTAATGCTTTCCCGAGCTGCTGTAGACACATCTTTTGCCAACATAATAGGCCACTCACACTTGGGGAGATGTAAGAATTTTGACCCGAGCTGCCACTCTGAATTAAGATCGAGTTCTTTTGGCCCGGCTCCTTAGGTGATAATGTTGGCTATGTTGAGTTGCCCAGGGATCCACCACCAGTCTTGCAGCAGTGTACTGTTTTATATCTCTCCAATTCCATTAGCAAAGAAAGTCTGAAACCTGTAACTCTTGCATTGGATAACTCCAAGAACTGTTTGGCTGTCTGAAAATGGAAAATGGTAACTCAGAGATCTTGATAGGTGGCAACGCCAGCATAGACGGGGACCTGGAGGGTGGCAGGGGTGCAGAGACCTTGGCGGCTGGCCATGGGGATACATGTACCTTGGAGACCAGCGTTGCAGTCTTAATGGCCAGCCAGACAGCCAGGAGCAACCCAACAAACCTCATGAAGTCATGAAGCTGACTATGAATCTTGGACCCAGGGTGAAGTTTGGCCTCTGGCCAGAGCTTGGGAGTCCTTTCCTCTGGCTTTGGAATGAATGCTCATCTTTAAACTCCTTGTTGTTGAGTTGAGGAACCAGGAAAGCAAAATGTTCCTCCTCGAACCCCTTGTCGTTGAGTTGAGGAACCAGGAAAGGAAATTATTCCTCCTTGAACAAGCTTCCTTCCCAAACTGCTGGCAGGCCTTGGGGCCTGGAGCTGAGGGCCAGTTGTCCCTCTCATTGATGTCGGATGGACCATCGGAAACAGAAGCAGCGATGTCAGGCTGACCCTCGGTGACGTGAGAAGCAGAGGCATCCAGCTGACCCTTGGCGGCGTGAGAAGCAGCACCCTCCGGCAGACCTTCAGTAGCATGAGAAGCAGAGGTATCTGGCTTACCATCAGTGGCATGAGAAGCTGAGGTGTCTGAATGCCCCTCAGTGGCATGAAAAGCTGAGGCGTCGGGCTGACGCTCAGTGACGTGGAAAGCTGAAGCATCGGACTGACCCTCAGTGGCGTGGACCGAACCTGAGGCGTTGGGCTAACCCTCAGATTAATCATATGTAAATGGGGGTGGTAATCAAAGGGAACACTTCCTTAAATAATAGGGTTTGATGCAATGCCATATGTCAGCACAAGATTCAGAGAATGAAGACAAAAGTGGGTACAAAAGCTAAAGTTTTGAACCTTCCTACTAAGCCACCTACAACTGTGACTCAGTAGGAAGAGTCGTCTTGCAAACGGAAGGTTGTGGGTTCAACTCCAGCTTCCTCCTGCCATATGCTGATGTGACATTAACCGTTAAGTTGCCTACCGATCTCTGTAATGATGTATGAATGTGTGAGCGTTAGTGAGTGTGATTGGGTGAATGTGGCTGTAGTGTAAAAGGCTTTGAGTGGTCTGTATGACTGGAAAGGTGCTATATAAGTTCATTCCATTTACCATTTAGGCTATCACTTTCAGTGTCAACATGAATGTTAAAATCCCGCGCAACAATGACCTTATCTGTTTTTAACACTAAATCAGATAAGAAGTCTGAAAATCCTTCTACAAATTGAGAATAAGTACCCAGTGGATGATACAAAACAACAAACAGAAGCGGCTTTATGTGAAAATTTTAACAATTATTTGGAGCTGACTTATTTATTATAACATAATCCTCTTGTTGCCGCCAGGTTTCTGAGACAAAATAAACCAATCTGATTGTCACAAATCAAGTCTTTAATGAACAAAGCCTTTAAAGAAAGAGATCAGATTTCTCAGAAGGATTACCAGTGAAAGCCACATATTATTAGTATTTGAACATTTGGACTAAAGCTGTTTCTACACCAATGACCATAGATTTTTAGATTTCTTAGAAGGATTGTATTACTACTATTTCATACCAGTGAAAGGTAAACATTATTAATGTTTGAAAGTTTGGACCATCTTCTAGCACAGGATGAATTCCTTACATTAGAACCAGCTCTTACCAGTAAACTCCCAAGGATTATTAATGTCATTTGATTTGTTTTTCCTTATGTACAGTGCTTTGTGTGCCTTGTTGCTGAAAAGCGCTATATAAATAAACTTGACTTGATCTTATATTCAATATGCCACATTTAGTTTTAGTTTTATTTTCAGTCCGAGTTTCGTTTTTATGGTATACTACTTTTAGATAATTTTTTTAATCTATTCAATTTTGGCCATGGCCAAAACACTGTCTTAATAGGGTAATGGATGGGTAACAGTACAGAAGCTGCAGAGAGTTGTGGTAAACTACGACACTGCTTCCTGGTCTGAACCCTGGGTTGTCAGAGTTTTGGAGAATTTATAAATTTGTCCAGATTTCTAAAAAAAAAAAAAAAATTGCGGCCAAAGTAAAATGGATGCTATCTCTCCAGATCAGACCAGGTTTTCCCCAAGATGGTTGACGATTATCAATGTAGCCCAGATCGTTTTCAGGACACTACCTAGAGAGCCAGAGGTTGAATGACAGCATGCAGCTAAACATGTTCTCACTGGTCAGATAAGGGAGGGGAACAGAGAAACGTATGATTACTTTGGCAAACTTACACACCAAAGCAAAACTAACTTTAGTGACCTCCTATTGGTGTGACCGAATGTCATTACCACCAGCGTCAACAACAATCTTACTGCATTTATGCTTTTCCTTAGACAGCACTTTCAGGTAGGATTTTATCTTGTCCATTCTGGCCCCTCAAAAACATTTGACTCTGGTCACTGGTTTCCCACATTTCTGAATATGAAGCTGCCAATTACCAGTGTCGGCTTCTCAGCGGGCATGCCGCTGAGCAGAGAAAATCTGTGAGAAACACAGACAGATTGTGAACTTATTTTGCAAAATATGCACTTGTGAACACAGCCTGTCAGACGTCGTGTGTCGATACTTGATTAGTATGACTTGAATGAAACTCTGTATTAATATACGATTTTTTTTAATTATTTCTAACCATCCATATAATGGATACACAAAGATAGATAGATATAGATAGATATCTAAATAATCTTTTAGGTGCAGTTAATCTTTTAAGAGCCACACAGTATGTAGAAGTATTGAAAAAGGGGAAATCCATTTAGTAAACATAGACCAATTTTGACACAAAGTACCAATTGTTACATGAATATTCAATTTAGAAACAAACAAAAAATAAAGATATAAACAAATTAAAAATAAGCTGAAGAGGTACGCATTTGAGTTACTGCTATACATTTTTATTTTGATTACAAAGTTACTGATATTTCTAAAATTGATGTGAGCTGCTTTGGTTGATTAGCTGTTACATTCAAAAAATATTCATTCAGCCACTTTTCTGGTAAGTTTCAAATTTTTTTTTTTCATTAAATATTTCTTGATGTTTTTCTCTGGCTGAAACAAGATAATGAAACACTTTGGAACAAAAATGCACAGTATCAGTCCAAAGCTGGAGGCCAGAATGGCAAATATCTCCACAGCCACAGTGGATTTTCCAGGAGAGCTGACATATGCTGGGATGAAGGTAACCCAGACTGCACAAAATATTAACATGCTGAAGGTTATTAGTTTGGCTTCATTAAAATTATCAGGTAGTTTCCGAGCTAAAACAGCTAACACAAAGCAAAAAACAGCCAGCAAGCCGATGTATCCAAGGACAGCCCAGAAGCCGAAAACAGAGCCTAGTGCACATTCCAGAATGATCTTCTCCTTGTAGGTGGTTAGATTTTTCATTGGAAACGGAGGACTCACAACCAACCACACAGTACATATAATAACTTGAATAAAAGTAAAAGATACTACAGTAATCCTTTGTTGTGTAGGACCAAACCATTTCATGGCATTACTATCTGGAAGAGTAGCTTTAAATGCCATTAAAACCACTATAGTTTTCCCAAGAACACAGGAGATACAGAGAACAAAGGTAATGCCAAACGCTGTGTGGCGCAGCATGCAGGACCACTCAGAGGGTGCTCCGATGAATGTTAATGAACACAAGAAACACAGAGTCAGAGAGAACAGCAACAGGAAGCTCAGCTCAGAGTTGTTGGCTCTGACAATCGGAGTTGTTCTGTGACGAAAGAAAATCACTGCTATAATGATGGCCAGACAGGCCCCACAAATAGAGAGTGCAGCCAGGATAGTTGAGAGGATTTCTTTATACGATAAAAACTCTACAGGTTTGGGAAAGCAAGCATTGTTTTCTGCATTAGGCCAGAACTCTCTGTGGCACGGGACGCAATCAAGGGAATCTAAAAATTAATTAAAAACATCTATTAACATTTGACATCTGTTTTAGATTGTAGGAGTGTATAACTAACAATTCTACCTGTGATATTACTGATCTCTCCTTCAGGACATGGTATACAATCATAGCAGCAGATGGGTTTTCCTTTCTGCAATACTTTACGAGTTCCCGGAGGACAGCTTTTAGAGCAAACGGACATTGGCACCTGTCACAGAGACAAAGAAGCAAAACAAACTTTCAGGCTATTATTCAGTGTCGGAATTTTTTTTATTGTGAATGCTTCACAATTGTTGTCATTTGGATAATTACTTGTTTGCCACCATTCATCCAGGTTAAGTTCCTTTTGACATGAAACTCCTGGCCTTTTGGTAGTGATGCATCATAGTACCCCACTGTTACCAGTTCAGTAACCCCATTATCAGTTTGCTGCCAGTTTACAAGGTCATAAAAAGCCACAGGATCCCCATTAGCATCAAATGACAGATGGTAACCATTTTGGGAAAAGTTGACTTTCTTTAGTTCAGTAAAAATCTGTGAGAAAGAAACAGAGACAGAAAAATCAATGGCCACAACTTTTAAAGCTAAATAAAAACTGTGATTTATTTAAACAGACCTGCTTGGCCTCCAAATGCATGTGTTTGTGACATTGGCTGGTTGTGTTTGTTTTCTGACACACTGCATTGTGAATGGCATGTGCTATTGCATACACAGCCTTGTAAACCATGTTAGTAACTCTTAACTGAGATGTTTCAGTGTATGGGCTTTTAAGAGCTTTAATGTCTTCAGTTCCATCACACTCTGTCTTGTTTACAACAGCAGCTAAAGATAAATAAGTAAATAATGACAGAGTCAGATTTTTTTAAACAAAAACTCTGACTTTATGTAAATAATCGAGTCTTGGAATATATAACACATCTCATGAAAACATATGCAAATAAAAATAAAAATACGCACAAGAACTATTGTGGGTTAACATAAAAAATAACCTTTTCCATCTTATTAGTCATAAAATATGAAACTAATGAAGCATTCAGTGTCATATAAAACAATTTGAATTATACTGTGGTTTAAGTCCAAATGCATGTTATTAATACATTTTTGGGTTAAATTTAGTTAGTAGAAAATACTGACAGAAAATATAATTATTTTAAGTAGATGCTTGTCATTGTTTGTATGAATTTATCATTCTAAGTAAATTACATATTTTCTTTCCTATGGATATGATCCAAGTGGTATCAAAACAAAATAAAGAAAAGAAGAAACTTTCTCACTTTTTGTCAAGCTGCAGTTGAATGCATCCTCCCAGAACTCTGTCAGCACTGAGGAAGCAGCCACTTCAGATGGAGAGAGATCCAGAAGGAAGTTTCTCAAGTCTGGAATGACAGATTGCTGAATGGCTACTCCAATGGCCCCTACACAAAAACTGAAGCTCATCAAGAGTGAGTCAGTTATCCAGCCTTCACTACCAATCCACTGACGAGGTGGAGGAGGCTGTCGGTTTAGCTCCTCTAAGAGGACTCTCATGTCACCCTCGGCTGCAAATGCCACAACAACAATGGCTGTTGATCTGGAAAAGAATGATTGTGTTGTAGAGAAAAAATAAACAGTTGGTCTACATTATTATAGGCCACAGAAGCACATATAAAGATACAGATACCTGCGGATAGCATCAGCTACTGTTCTGATCTTGTTCCTTGGGTCAGTCCAACAGAAGGATTCAACGTATTCCACACAGATCCCTTCTCTGAGTGCTGTCTCAAGAAAAGAGGCTATCCCATTATTTCCATAATCAGAGTCTGAGTGGACAGCTCCTATCCAAGTCCAACCAAAATGTTTCACCAGCTTGGCCAGCGCGTCAGCTTGATAACGATCACTGGGAATTGTTCTGAAAAATGTGGGGAACTGCTTTTTATCAGACAGGCAGGCACAAGTGGCAAAGTAGCTCACCTACAGCAAGAAAATAATGTAAAATAAAAAATATATTGACTTTATTATGACCATGTAGATATGTTAAATTTTCAAATTGTAATTAATATAAAGAGCTTACTAGAGGGATTTTAAAGGGCCCAAAGATACGTGAGATGCTGATGGATGAAGTGGATTCAGAATCTCCAACAGCAGCAATCACCTCTCCAGATTTTGAACAGTTATTTACTTTGTAAAACACAGTGTCCTGGCCGTTTAAAAGTTGAGATGCCACCTGCGTGCCTATGAGCACAGAGGTGCACGTGTCAAATATTTGATAACCAAGTCTGATGCCAGGTAGCAGCTTTGTGCTGTTGTTTATCTCCTCGATTGCAAAGATCATTGTGCGAGAAAAGCGCAGAGCCCTTGCACTAAAGCTGCAAAAAAGCAGTCAGGTGAATGCCCACATTTACCAGCATATAAAATATTTCATATTTAGATTTTAACAGACAACCAACACCATAAGTCTACTAAGTAGCTCAATTAAACATAAACTTAAGTTCAAAAACAAAAAATCATTGGAAAACTCAATGAAATAATAATTCAGAAATGTATTTATTTTGAAATTAAACTCCGAAGATAAATTCATAGACATCATATTATCCATAAATTATTAACTACATCTACTCTAATGCATTGCCTTGTATTTGGCATATTTTGGGCATACATTTTGAAAAGATTTAAGCACATCTGTATCTAACATTCTTCTGCAACACTGTTCTATCTTACTAACCTTCCTTTGCATCTTGGAATCTCAGGCTTGGTTGTGTAGTTATTAATCACTGTCTCTATTTGATAGTGATGGAAGAAAGCTCCTCCAATAACAAAGTCCCCATCTGTGGAGAATGCAGGTTGGCGAGGGGAACCCTGCAGGGTACATTTCACCAATGAAGTATCAGCACCGAAACCAGTCTGATTATCTGTAAGTTGATTCCTTTCTTTTAGACCATTAAGAGACCTTCCCAACACAACTGTCATCAGCTCAAAAAATGTCACTGCTAATCGTAAGCCAACCACCATTTTTCAAGCATTTGTATTTGGGTGCAAGAATGTTTTCAATGGTCTTTCAACATGTGTTATATATCAGGTCATTATTCACCAGAAACAACATGCCCTCATCCAGTGATATTTGACTGTGTTAAGACAACTTCTTTCACTTGAGATGCTCTATAATTTGACTCTCTTCAGCTGACATAAATTTGCAGGAGTTGGGTTGAAGTTTATATTTTCTGTCTGAAACATACCACAATAGCTACGATGGAATGGTTTAGGTTAGCATATTAGGTCCAGATTTAAATCTAAATATAAGTATAAGACATGACTTTGTGTTGGTGTATCACATCATTTCCCAATTAACTATATTAAGTTTTTGGCTGTAATGTGCTATGATGGACTGCCAACCATTTTAGGATGTGCCCCACCTGTAACCTGGCAGCAGTCCATTCATGCAACCCTGCAAAGACAAGCGGGCATAGACATTGAATATATGAAGAGATTTGTTTTAGCATAGATAACATATATCAAGAAGTTCAAAGTTCAATTTTGAATGAATTGACAAATTTATTTTGTAAAAGTCCAAAAAATAAAAATAAGTTAACATAGTTAACAATCGGATGGTACGAGTTTCATATTTTATTTGTTGTTTAGCTCGGTTTGTTCACAAATAAAGTACAGACCAAACGTTTGGACACACCTTCTCATTCCAAGAGTTTTCTTTATTTTCATGACTGAATATTGTAGCTTCACACTGAAGGCATCAAATCTATGAATTAACACATGTGGAATTATATACTGAACAAAAACGTGTAAAACAACTGAAAATATGTCTTATATTCTAGGTTCTTCAAAGTAGCCACCTTTGGCTTTGATTACTGCTACACACACTCTTGGCATTCTGTTGATGAGCTTCAAGAGGTAAGCCACCTGAAATGGTTTTCTAACAGTCTTGAAGGAGTTCCCAGAGATGCTTAGTACGTGTTGGCCCTTTTGCCTTCACTCTGCGGTCCAGCTCACCCCAAACCATCTTGATTGGGTTCACCTGAAATGGTTTTCACTTCACAGGTGTGCCCTGTCAGGTTTAATAAGTGGGATTTTAAGCCTTATAGATGGGGTTGGGACCATCAGTTGTGTTGTGCAGGAGGTGGATACAGTACACAGCTGTTGGTCCTACTGAATAGACTGTTAGAATTTGTATTATGGCATGAAAAAAGCAGCTAAGTAAAGAAAAACGAGTGGCCATCATTACTTTAAGAAATGAAGGTCAGTCAGTCTGAACAATTGAGAAAACTTTGAAAGTGTCCCCAAGTGCAGTCGCATAAACCAAGTCCAAGTTTGAGATCTTTGGTTCCAACCACCGTGTCTTTGTGCGGCGCAGAAGAGGTGAACGGACGGACTCTACATGCCTGGTTCCCACCGTGAAGCATGGTGGAGGAGGTGTGATGGTGTGGGGGTGCTTTGCTGGTGACACTGTTGGGGATTTATTCAAAATTGAAGGCATACTGAACCCGCATGGATACTACACCATCTTGCAGCGACATGCTATTCCATCCGGTTGGCGTTTAGTTGGACCATCATTTATTTTTCAACAGGACAATGACCCCAAACACACCTCCATGCTGTGTAGGGGCTATTTGACCAAGAAGGAAAGTGATGGGGTGCTGCGCCAGATGACCTGGCCTCCACAGTCACTGGACCTGAACCCAATCGTGATGGTTTGGGGTGAGCTGGACCGCAGAGTGAAGGCAAAAGGCCAACAAGTGCTAAGCATCTCTGGGAACTCCTTCAAGACTGTTGGAAAACCATTTCAGGTGACTACCTCTTGAAGCTCATCAACAGAATGCCAAGAGTGTGCGGAGCAGTAATCAAAGCAAAAGGTGGCTACTTTGAAGAACCTAGAATATAAGACATATTTTCAGTTGTTTCACACTTTTTTGTTCAGTGTATAATTCTACATGTGTTAATTCATAGTTTTTATGCCTTCAGTGTGAAGCTACAATATTCATAGTCGTCATACCGGACCTTGACACATGGTGTTCATTATGGACAATCCGTGACTGACACAGAAGTCCAATAAAACACAACTTGGCTTCTGATCGGGGAGGCATTGCTCCCAATCACACTCCCCCAGCTGTCATTGTTGTTTTTCATTTGGGCATTGAAGTCCCCCAGCAGAATGATTATGTCCCTGAGAGGAGACAACACTGTGCGTGCATGAGAGCCCAACATCCAGCACAAGCTGAGGCTCCTTCTGCCTCAGTGAGGTAATATTCCACATCCAGCTGGGTTCTGCGAAGAGTAACCCAGCTACCAGGCACTCGCCAACAAGTCCCAACCCAGGCCTGGCTCCAGGGTGGAGCCGTGGCTCTGCTGTACTGGGCAACATCACTTGCCTCATTGTGGTAGTCCTTATGAAGGCTTTTCAACAGTTCTTTGTCTGACCTGTCACCCTTAGCCTGTTTGCTATGGGAGATTCTACCAGGGGCAATTAAGCCCCAGACAACATAGCCTCTAGGTTTATTCCATATGTGCACAGAGTTTCCTGTTTAAGACTGCCAGTACTCGATCACTCTTTATCAATTGTTTTGGCCAGAGACCAAGTCCCCCAAGCTCTGGCCAAAGCTTGGGTGGCTTGGTCTCTGGGACACAAGGCGGTTCCTCCTGGAATCCCTCGTCGCAGGTCTCTGGGATGTGAGGCGCTTCCTCCTGGAATTCCTCAGCACAGGCCTCTCGGACATGAGGAGGTTCCTCCTTAAATCCCCTTCACAAACCCCTCGTCGCCGAGCTAAGAATCCTGGATACACTGATCCTTAGAGGCAGTAGCAGAGACAGTGTCAGCAGGACCCTCAGAAGCATTGGAACCTGAGGTGTTGGCAGGACCCTTAAAGGTTTGGGAACCTGAGTCTTCAGCCGGAGCCTCAGTGGCGAGACAGGCTGACCCTCAGTGGTGTGCTGACCCTCAGTGGTGTGGAGGCTGAGGCATCGAGCTGACCCTCAGTGGGGCGAGCAAAAGTGGAGGTGTTGCGCTAACCCTCAGTGGTGTGAGCAGAAGCTGAAGCATTGCGCTGATTCTCAGTGGCATGACAGGCTGAGGAGTTGCACTGACCCTAAGTGGCGAAACACGCTCAGGGGGGGTCAGTGGTGTGAGCAGAAGGTGAGGCGTCGAGCTGACCCTCAGTGGCGTGATTAGAGGCTGAGGCGTCGAGCTGACCCTCAGTGGCGTGAGCAGACGCTGAGGCGGCCGGACTCTCAGAGACAGAGTCGGCAGCAGCCAGACCCTAAGAAGCAGAAATGGCCAGGGTCATTGTAAGATTTAAGTCATTGTAAAACTTAATCAACTATCACCGGATGAGGGCATGTTGTTTTAATTAATGATAACCTTACATATCAGATGTTTACAGTTGTTTTGCCAATAAAAGCACATTTTCTAAGATAGACACTTCAAAAAAGACCTGAAATTAGCAGTGAATATGTTCCAACTAATCATTGTTCTTATGTTAGGAGGGACTCTGGATGATCTGAAACAAAAGATTAATTTTACAGAAGCTCTGACTGGTACTGGTGACAGTGTCCAATCATCATCAGTGCAATGGACCATGCTGGGTACTCCTCTTCTACCAGCATTCTCCATGGATGGGGATTTTGTCATTGGAGGAACTTTCCTCATCCACTGCAAAATGCAAATTAATTAATGACTGCACCACTAGGCCTGAGGTTCCAGCATGCACAAGAAGGTTAGTTATTGGTGTCATAGTTTTAGTAAGTTATTTGACTCACATGCAGATAACCACTCAGGAGAGAACCATAAAGATTTTAAGATGTTTATTGTACAATGAAGTTAAACTCTGATCAGGAATCGGGAACCGCCAACTGCACAAAGAAAGGAGAACAGGTGAGTAGGTATTGGTGGGGGGGAAAAATGCAAAACAGTAGTTAGGTTTAGTTCTGTCTTACTATAAGTATGAAGAGATACCGCCAGGGGGAATTGAGCGTGGAGCGTGAGGAAAGGGTTGACATGGGCCGGTTAGTTGTTGAGCCAGGAAACTGCCAGCCAGGATGAGTCCAGAAGTTAACCAAATGCTTGGGTCTTGAGTTCCAGGAAGATAACCGGGTTGCTAAGAGTCCAATTGATCCAACGATATGCAGGACTGTGCAGTCTGAACCTGAGAAGGAGCACACAAAGATAAGTCGAAGCACTTAGAGAAACTGTAATCAAAGCAAGGAGTCTTGGCATGAGTCTTTACCACTAAAGGTTAATACTCAGGTACTGAAGTGCCAGCAGCCTCCGGCTTAAATACACCCAAGAGCAATCAGGGAATCACCTGGTGCTTCAGTGCCCTCTAGTGACCAAGCAAAGTTAATAGAAGGCAAAACATAAACATAAATATTCGCAGACTCTGACAATATTTTTATTGATCTATAGGAAGAAAAAAATAATTTATTATTTTTATTTTGATATCAGCACTCACCTGATCATGAAATTTGTAGACTGATTTCATGTTTTATTTTTTTGGGGTAGCTTTAAGCTTTGAGGAAATATTCTGGAGTACTAGCATCAGTGGTTCTCCATTGTCTAACTACACATATAATTTTTTTTATTTATGACAGCTTTTAGCTCATAATGTGTTTTACAATTTTATTATAGATTTATTGTTATGTTGGCTAAATGTCAACACTCACCTGTTGACTGATCCTCTGCAGCTATGACACCTTGGAGCTCCGCTTCTCCCACACCATGATCTTTGCAATCAATGAGATGAACAGCAGCACAGAGTTGCTGCCCTGCATCAGACTTCGCTATGACACATGCACTTCTGTGCCCGTAGTGGTGCACTAGGTGTTTCAACTGTTAAATGACCAGGATCCTGTATTTTATAAAGGCAGTAACTGTTTACAGTCTGGTGTGGCTTTAGCTGTAGCTGGAGACTATGGATCCACACCCTCCATAAGGATCCCAAGCATCCATCACAGGATACACAAGGAAATTAATACTTGTCACAGTAGTTTTTTTTAGTGCAATAGCTGAGGGGACAATTGATTCCTAATGAATTCCTAATAACCCTAACTCTAACCCTTGAAATGGGCTATTTTCCAGGCTAAAGTTTTGTACTTGCAGCCAGATGGTAGTAGAGTAAAAAACCGGTTCACAGGATGTTCAGGACTGTTTGCTATGGTTCGTGCTAAGAGTATGGTGGCTATGTGATTTGCATCAGTCAAGCAGGGAGTAGTAAGTTGTACCATCTTGGATGGTATGTGTGATATTTTGTTCCCACTGGTGACAGTTAATATAGTTATATTGTTACACCCCTGAACATAAAGGAGAAAGAATCACGCAAGTGATTAATAGTTGCTTCTCTCATGTAGTAGTTTAATGCAATGCAGAAATGAACATAGTATTTTTACATTTACTGCTCAATGTCACACAGTGGATGAAAGAGCTCATTAACAAACAAAAATAATAATAAACTGCTTACTATTCGTCCTTTAACATGTTTTCTCACAGAATAAATTACAATAGGCACGTTCCTAGCTCCTGCCGCTAGCTAAACGGCCATTTTCTAGTACACAACTAAGACATAGAAACGTTATGTCTGACTTCACCTAAAACTATGATAAAATCCTTCTAAATCTCACAAAACAACAAAGGGTTACCTATAAAATGTCTTAACCAATATACAGATTACAACTATATCATATTTTGGTCACCATTGCCTGATCATAGGGGAGAAAGAATCACGTGAGTGATTATTAGTTACTTCTCTCATGCAGTAGTTTAATGCAATGAGGCGAGAGCGTGAAAGCCCCCTAGTGGAGTATGGAGCCACTACCAATCGATCCCAGAAAGGCTTAGTAGCTGATTACCGATGTACACATCGCCATTCCCTTGAATTAAATTACATTAATTCAACAAAAAAAATTACTTTTCAACACTTTGTTTTACTGAATTTACATTGTTGTTTAGGCTTATGTCTACTAATATGAATTAATATTTATTGTAACCCTTTTTATTGCAAACTCTTATAGCATGATATCATCTTATGAGCACAGCTATATAAAATATTTTAGTACTGCATTGGGGCTACAATAGTAGTCTTCCCAACCTATCACAATAACAGGGGGAGAAGTAGAGTAGAATGGTTGAATGATGCTTTTGTAAATTAGCAGCAGGGGATGGGGAGCAACAGACAGTGATCTAAATTTGCACATTACATTGTCTATGGGCCCAATATATTGAAAGCACTGAACCTGTTCAACTGTTTGACCATGACTAGTAATGTGATTGAGTCCATGGGGTGATTTTAATGTGTATTTAACCAGTTATTTTGTCAATGTTGTGTTATTCGAACACCACAGTACAAAGTCTGTGATTGGAATTGTGGTCTGTGAGTAGTCCTACTATGGCTGTATGATCTGTTTATTTGTAGTAAGGGGTAGTAGATGGTGAACTCTGGCAGTCATTTGTGTATACAGGAAGGGGCTGAGGATGCAACCTGTTGGGAAAATGTATAAAAAATGATCATTGTTTAGTTTAAACAAGGGTTATGTTTTAAGTTCTATTCTAGTGAAGATGATATGGGAATGACCACTCTTCTAAGTTGAAATCTCTGTAAGAATTGGCTCTTGTAAGAATGTGAGTTGTAAATAAAAGGCTGGTGCAAGGACTTCTTCCTTTGTGAGAAGGAAGTTGCTATTCTGCAGAGGACTGTCTCTCCTTTGCAAGTCAAACTTACTTGGTTCATCTGTGCCTTATTCATACACTTGTCCGTAATTATCAGCTTTTTAGTTGCTGATGACGCTGGATTATGTTAAATTCATAGCTGAAGTCAACGAACAGAACTGACGCAAAGTTAATAGGAGTCTGAGGATGGGGAAGGAGGGAATGGAGATGGCATGCCACTGCGTCCTCTGTTCCTCTTTTTGGCTGGTATGCAAATTGACAAGGATCTAGTAGTGGGCTGACAGCTATGCTAGTTGTCAACACTAGTTGTCAGCCCTAGCATGAAAACATGCTAGTCCCCGGCAGATCCAGCGATCAGCAGGCCGGCAACGTAGGAGCAGGCGATCAGCAGGCCGGCGACGTAGGAGCCGATGATCTGACGGCTGGCGGCGGGACCCGGAGAACCCACAGTGGAGCTCAGAGGCGCAGTGTGGAAACCGCTGGAACTCAGGCGAGCAGTGCAGAGACTGCTGGGACCTTCGGCGAGGCCGCGGAGATCTGCGGCATAGCTGCGGAGGCACAGCAGGTGGAGAAGGTGCGTCTTCGCACCCTCAGGGACAGGAACAGGAAGTGGAGACAGCTCGTCGACGAACTCCTCTGGAACAGGAACCAGGGATGGAGGCAGTTCGTCCTAGGAGCCCTCCAGGACAGGACCGGGAGCAGGAGCAAGAAGTGGAGGCAATCCATCCACGAGCGCCTTCACGGACAGGAACAGAGTGTGAGGGCGGCTCGGCTTGTGACCCCTCCGGAACACAACCAGGAACAGGATCGGGATGTGAAGGTGGTTCATCCAAGAACCCCTCCGGAACAGGACCAAGAACTGGAACAGGATCGGGGTGTGCAGGCGGTTCATCCATGAACCCATCCGGAACAGGACCAGAAACAGGATTAGGAGTCGGAGGCAGTGGCGATGGCTGATCAGGAGCTAAACCATGAGCTGGAAAGCGACCTCCAGCTTCAGTAGAGAGGCGAGTGGGGAAGGGAGCAGGAGGCCTGCTCATTGAAGTGGCCTCAATGGTGTGGTGAACCAAATCAAAAACAACCTGATCAGGGCAGGTGGAGGGGGCCTCGGAAGGAGGGCAAGAGTTTAGGTGGACGGCGCGGAGGCCATCCCCAGCAGACTTAGAGTTCAGCTCCTGAAGCTCAACTTCTGCAGGTATGACAAGTCTTTAATGTTCATGACACGAACTCAGGGTAGTGACACTCACAAGGAACCAGCAGGGAACAAAGGAAACAAACGGGCTTAAATACAAAACTGAACAGCAGGGGGAACCAGTGACAAACGTGACCAGACAATCAGGGGACAACAAAGAACAGGTGTGGGCTTGGGGTGTGGGGAGACAGAAAAACAAAGGACTAGACCAGATAATAGAACAAAAACTCAAACTCAAAACACAAGCCAGTATGACAATACTAAACGCGTAGCATCAGATTGTACTATGTTACACAGCAATTAAACAATGTTTATTCTTTGCTTTTTTACCAAATAAATTAGTCAATTTATTCAAATCATAAATTTAAAATTTAAACAATGAAAAATGTGTTATCTAAGTTAAAACCCATCCATCCATCTATCCAATGTCTATACCCTCGTGTTCTTGCAAGGTTTTGAGGATGGACTAGAGCCAGGGTACAGATGAGGTACACCTGAAAAGGTTGCCAGTCCATCATAGCACATTACAACCAAAATATTTAATATAATTTATTGGGAAATTATGTATTACCATGAATTATGTAAGACCGGGCTGCACGGTGGCGCAGTTGGTAGCACTGGTATTTGCATGTTCTCCCTATGCATGCAAGGGTTCTCTCTGGGTACTCCGGCTTCCTCACTCTCCAAAGACATGCCTGTTAGGTTAATTGGTCTCTCTAAATTGCCCTTAGGTATGTGATTGAGTGTGTGCATGGTTGTTTGTGTGTTGCCCTGCGATGGACTTGCGACCCGTCAGGGGTGTACCGCGCCTCCCGCCCATAGACTGCTGCTTCTCTGTTTAAAGTTCTTGCCTGGCTCGTCAATTAATGTCTTGGCAGGTTTACAGTTGTACAACTCTCCCTCTTTCATTCATTTTGATGATGAATTGATAAATGCTTTTGTAAATTTTAAAAAAATACTTTCATATATGACAGAAAAAAAAAGAAAAAAAAAACCTTCTACCCAACTCCTACAAATTTAGGTCAGTTGAAGAGAGTCCAATTATAAAGCAGCTCAAATAAAGGAGTCATTTTAACACATAGCCAAAGATCACTGGGTAAAGTCATGTTGTTTCTGCTGAATAATGACCTGATATATATTACATGTTAAAACACCAATGAAAACATTCTTGCACACAAATACAAGCACTTGAAGAATGGAGGTTGGCCTACGATTAGCAGTGAGTGTTTTTGAGCTGATCACAGTTGTTGTGTTGGGTGGGTCTCTTAATGGTCTAAAAGAAAGAAATCAGCTTATAGATAATCAGACTGCTGCTGGTTTCAGTGCTGAGGCTTCACTGGTGAAATGTACCCTGCACGGTACCCCTCGCCAACCTGCATTCTCCAAAGATGGGGACTTTGTTATTGGAGGAGCTTTTTTCCTTCACTTGCAAATGCACACAGCAATTAATAACTACACCACCAAGACCAAGCTTCCAAGATGCAAAGGGAGGTTAGTAAGATGGAACAGTGTTGCAGAAGAATGTTAGATGCAGATGTGCTTAAATCTTTTGAAAATGTATGTGTAAACACGCTAAAAAAAAAAAAGCAATGCATTTGAGTATATTTAGTTATAAATTTATAGATAATATGGTGGCTATTTATGAAGTTTACATTTAAATGAAATATATTTCTGAATTTAAATTTCCATGAATTTCCAAGTGAATTTTCAAGTGATTTCAAGTGATTGTTTTTAATCTTTGTAAGTAACATTACAAGTTAATTGTCCAACTAAATAGCATGTCTGTTATATTAAATTGAGCTACTTTGTGGGTTCATTGTGTCTATTGTCTGTTAATATCTAAATATTAATCGTTATTTTGCGGGTGAATGTCAACACTCACCTAACTGTTTTTGTGCAGCTTTAGTGCAAGGGCGCTGCGCTTTTCTCGCACAATGATCTTTGCAATTGAGGAGATAAACAACAGCACAAAGTTGCTGCCTGGCGTCAGACTCGGATATCAAATATTTGACACGTGCGCCTCTGTGCTCGTAGCCACACAGGTGGCATCTCAACTTCTAAACGGCCAAGACACTGTGTTTTATGAAGAAAATAACTGTTCAAAATCTGGAAAGGTGATTGCTGCTGTTGGAGACTCTGGATCTACTCCATCCATCAGCATCTCACGTATCTTCAGGTCCTTTGATGTGCCTCTAGTAAGTTGTGCATATTAATTGCAGTTCGAAAATCTAACATGTGTCTATGGGTATAATAAAGAATATTTTTTTTATCTTACATTATTTTCTTGCTGTAGGTAAGCTACTTTGCCACTTGTGCCTGCCTATCTGATAAAAAGCAGTTCCCCACATTTTTCAGAACAATTCCCAGTGATCATTATCAAGCTGACGCACTGGCCAAGCTGGTGAAACATTTTGGTTGGACTTGGATAGGAGCTGTCCACTCAGACTCAGATTATGGAAATAATGGCATAGCCTCTTTTCTTGACTCCGCACTCAGAGAGGGGATCTGTGTGGAGTACATTGAATCGTTTTATCGAACTGACTCAAGGAACAAGATCAGAACAGTAGCTGATGCTATCCGCAGGTTTCTGTATCTTTAGATTTGCTTCTGTGGCCCATAATAATGCAGACCAACTGTTGATTGTTTCTTTAACACAATTCTACCTTTTCAGATCAACAGCCATTGTTGTTGTGGCATTTACAGCCGAGGGTGACATGAGAGTCCTCTTAGAGGAGCTGAACCAACAGCCTCCTCCACCTCGTCAGTGGATTGGTAGTGAAGGCTGGATAACTGACCCACACTTGATGAGCTTCAGTTTCTGTGCAGGGGCCATCGGAGTAGCCATTCAACAAGCTGTAATTCCAGGCTTGAAAAACTTCCTTCTGGATCTCTCTCCATCTGAAGTGGCTGCTTCCTCAGTGCTGACAGAGTTCTGGGAGGATGCATTCAACTGCAGCTTGAAAAATAGTAAGAAAATTTCTTCTTTTCTGTGTTTCTTTATTTTTTATTCATAAGAAATAAAATGTTATTTACTTAAATTGAGACATTTAATCAAATGGTGACATTTTCTTTAATATGCTGTCAAAATATTGTTTTTCTGTCTATATTTTCTACTGACTTAATTTAGCCAACATATTTATTAATAATATTCATTTGGACTTAAACCACTCTTTTGAAAGACAGTTTAACTCATGCCAATTTACAGTACAGTAAATATGTTTTTGTTTCATGTTAGACCAAACTATAACCTTTACAAAAGGACATTTTTGTCCTTAGCCATGTGTATTATTTTGCTGCATAATAATGCATTTTCACAGAAGAATTGTTTATATAACTACAAAAAAGGCCATGGAGTAATAAGGCACATAAAACCTTTTTATATTAACACACAATAGTTCTCTATTGTGGGTTAATATTAAAAAGTTTTATATGCCTTATTACTGTGCGTATTTGACATTTCATGTTCATATTTATTCATGAGATTTCTTATATAGCCCAAGACTCTTGTATGGACATTATGTCCAAGTTTGTGCTTAAGAAAATCTGGCTATATCCTCATTTAATTATTTATCTTTAGCTGCTGATCTAAACAATAGAGAGTGTGATGGAACTGAAGACATTAAAGCTCTTAAAAGCTTGTACACTGAAACATCTCAGTTAAGAGTTACTAACATGGTTTACAAGGCTGTGTATGCAATAGCACATGCCATTCACAATGCAGTGTGTCAGGAAACAAACACAACCACTAAGTGTGACAAACACATGCATTTGGAGCCAAAGCAGGTCAGTTTAAATAAAGAGTAAATTTGTTTTTAAATGGTTTTAAAAGTTGTGGCCATTGATTTCCATCTCTCTCCGTTTCTTTCTTACCTCACAGGTTTCTATTAAACTAAAAAAAGTAAACTTTTACCAAAACGGTTACCATGTGTCATTTGATGCTAATGGGGACTCTGTGGCTTTTTACGAGCTGGTAAATTGGCAGCAAAGTGATAATGGGGTTACTGAACTGGTAACAGTGGGGTACTATGATGCATCACTGCCGAAGGGCCAGGAGTTTCGTGTCAACAGGAACTTAACCTGGATGGCAGGTGGCAAACAAGTAATGACCCAAATGACAACTGTGAAGTATTTTGAAGTATTCAAAATAAATAAGATTACAGCCTGGGGTTTAAATCATTGAATAATAGCATTAATGATATCATTGTGTAATAATAGCAATATTAGCCTTTTTGTTTTGCTTTCTGCCTCTCTGACAGGTACCAGCATCCGTTTGCTCTGAGAGTTGTTCTCCAGGAACTCGTAAAGTGTTGCAGAAAGGAAAACCTATCTGTTGTTACGATTGCATACCATGTCCTGAAGGAGAGATCACTAATATCACAGGTAGAATCATTTAGTTTATACACATCTACAATCTAAAACAGTCAAGTATTAATAAAATTTTTTTTATTATTTTTTAGATTCACTTGATTGCTTCCCGTGCCCCAGAGAGTTCTGGCCTAATGCAGCAAATAATGCTTGTTTCCCCAAACCTGTAGAGTTTCTATCCTATGAAGAAATCCTCCCAACCACCCTTGCTGCATTCTCTGTTAGTGGGGCCTGTCTGGCCATCATTACAGCAGTGGTTTTCTTTCATCACAGAACAACCCCGATTGTCCGAGCCAACAACTCTGAGTTGAGCTTCTTGTTGCTCTTCTCTCTGACTCTGTGTTTCTTATGTTCTTTAACATTTATTGGAGCACCCTCTGAATGGTCCTGCATGCTACGACACACAGCGTTTGGTACCACATTTGTTCTTTGTATCTCGTGCATTCTTGGGAAAACTATAGTGGTTTTAATGGCCTTCAAAGCTACACTTCCAGATAGTAATGCCATGAAATGGTTTGGTCCTAAACAACAAAGAATGACTGTAGTATCTTTTACTTTTATTCAAGTTATAATATGTACTGTGTGGTTGGTCATGAGTCCTCCCTTTCCAATGAAAAATCTAACCACTTACAAGGACAAGATCATCCTGGAATGTGCATTAGGCTCTGCTGTTGGCTTCTGGGCTGTGCTTGGCTACATTGGTCTGCTGGCTGTATTTTGCTTTGTGTTAGCTGTTCTAGCTCGTAAACTACCTGATAATTTTAATGAGGCCAAGATGATAACCTTCAGCATGTTGATATTTTGTGCAGTCTGGATCACCTTCATCCCAGCATATATCAGTTCTCCTGGAAAATTCACTGTGGCTGTCGAGATATTTGCCATTTTGGCCTCCAGTTTTGGACTGATACTGTGTATATTTGCTCCAAAGTGTTTCATTATTTTGTTTCAGCCAGAGAAAAACACCAAGAAATATTTGATGAACAAAAACTGATTGTAAAATCACCAGAAAAGTGGCAGCAATATTACAGAATAATTATTTTCTCATATCAATAGCTTAACAACTAAACAGCTCACATCAATGTAAGAACAATCAGAAACTTATAATCAAAATAATATTTCGGAGTAGTAACTGAACTGTGTACATCTTCTGCCTATTTCTATTTCCATTGTATTTTCACAGTTTCTTTGTTTCAAAAATGAATCTTCATGTGACAATTGGTGCAAAAGTATTTTGTGTCAAAATATTGATAAATTGTTATGAATTATCAATGAAGTCTTACCAATCAGTTTTTTATTAACTTGACCAAGTACTGAAAAATGTATTGACCTATTGTTGTTGTTTTTCCATATTCCCTAAAAAAATATTTTTTCAGTTTTTAATTTGTGGGTATCCGCCAATTCCTTTGTTTTCGTGCCCCTCGCATGCTTGGACCTGACCAACTTCGTCTCGAAACCAGCGCTCTTTGAACCTATGCCTTCAGAATGGTTAATGTAAGATATGGCGCTTGGGCAGAGAAAATTAGTTTAGGATGAAATAATCTAAATATTATTTATTGCATGATGTTTTGCTTCGTATATGGTGAGAAAGCTAAGCTGTTAAAGTGCTAGCAGGCTACCTGCTCAGCTAATCTGAACAGATCTTTCAGCCTTGAGGCTAGTTGCTTGTTCTGTCTTGTGTTTTATAGTTAGGACAAACTTTATTTAACTGGTTGTTATAAACACAGATCAGCCTTTTAATCTTTCTATTAATGGCATTTCAAGGTACATGTTTGACTGGTGAACCATCTTTAAGCTTTACTTTGTTAGGTATAACTAGAGTTGCCAACCGTCCCTTGAAAAACAGAATCGTCCCATATTTAGAATAAAAAGTACGCGTCCCGTATTGAGCTGAAACGGGATGCACGTAGTCCCGTATTATTAGGTGGATCAAAAATGTTCACTAAAATGTCAATGGAATTAATAAATGATGGGGTGCTTTATATTTAACATTACGGTAAATTCATTACCAGCCATATCCTGCTCTGTGACCAATGGGCTGACAGAATATTTCGGCTCATCTCATTGGCCAGCAGGTACCGTTACTAAGGGTAGATACAGACGTCGATTCGCGTTTCCCCATCAGATGCGGTTTCCCCTGCGTCTCCTCGCCGCTTACGCACCAAAAAAGGCGCGTGCTTGTTCAGCGCTCGTAACCAGCGCGCCGTGCTTCCGCCGCAGGAAATCTACAGACACCGTGAAAGCTCAAACAACGTGTTTCGGTGAAGCTGTGCCACTTTTTTGCAACTATGCTCTCATCATAGTTAGATTTTCTTCATCATGAAAAATAAGTGGACTGATGTGAGGAACACTCACTTCTCATTAATTCTACTGAATTAATGAGAAGTGAGCTAATTGTCAGTCTAATTAATGAAATGTCCTGCTCAGAGTTTTACTCGGTAGTCCTGAAAAGCAAACAACTCCTTGCAGCAGCAAGAGCTCACATGAAATATAAATGGAAAAAATAGGTTGTTTCCACATAATTCAGCACTGCAGTTTTTAGTTCACTAGTTCAATGTTTTTTTTCACCACAACTGTACAGTCATGGCCTTTAAGGCACAAGTGCTTATGTTAACAAATTTTCTACAGACTTTTTGTTTGCACTCAATGCAATATTACGAAAATGTTTTGCATTATACTGTTATGCTTTTTTATATTGTTTTAAGTTAAGCAGGATGGAGGTCTTTTCAATAGTGGTTTATTTATTTTAGAAGGATATTTGTTTTTGTCTAGTAATTTTATTTTGCAAAAAGAATAAATTATTTTATAAATTGCTGAATAATTGTTTTTCCATGGATATTTGTATCAGTCAAAACATGCATCGAATTAAACTTGGGTTTGAGTCCAATATTTCCAAAGTCATTTCACACAAAGAAAAATTGTGAAAATAAATCACCAGGCTGCTAGAGGTGCAGACAGTGGGGTTGGATAGCCCTACCAGGAGGTGTCCCTTATTTATTTATCAAGGAGTTGGCAACCCTAGGTATAACCACTAACCACTGACACTAGCGCCAGTGAAGTCAAATGTTTACACCCGACTGGTCGCCATCTTATGAGAATCAATAGAAGTTTCTCGCCATTTTAGTAGTCCGTTACCCCATGTGATGGCTAGTTAAAATTAAAAATCAAGTATCCAGAAAGGATACTAGTTTAAAATCTAGAAAATAATATTTCCTCAAATATTATTTTACTAAATAAGGGTAGCCAATTAAACACAATTAAGAAAGGTTATTGATTCCCAGTCCAGATAATATTTATTTAATAATATTTTACTAAATAAGGATAGCTAATTAAACAACATTGAGAATTAATTATCCAGAAGGTTGTTATTTTCATTCAGCAAATCATTCATTAAAATACTATTTTATTAAAATAATGTTTTATCTACTCTTGTGATTTTGCATTGTGATTGGTTGTTTGAAGGTATACCATTATTGCTCTTAGTTCTAAGACTAATTCAACTTAAATTCCAGGTTCCTTAAGATAAACCCATGGTTCTCGAACATAGATACAATTGAATGGTAATATTACAACATTTTATTGGTCATGGTTTTTAACCATTTTTATTGATTCCCTTGTTGATTTATTGATTTATACATTGTTCATTAGTTTTCTTTGTTCCTTCATTTTGCCTGGTAGATTTAGTTGAACTGTTCTAGTCTGGTAGTTTGTTAACTGAAATATGTATAATTATTGAACTATTTTTGTTAATAAATTCTTTTATTTCAATAACTTTTTGTAAATTTATTCCATGAGTGTGCAAAGATTTGCTGTTCAGTAATACTAGAGCTTGATTCACTCTTTCATCTGTTGTCCTAACCCCACTACCATATTGGGCTGGTATTCACAGGACAATTATTGACAGACTGAATGGTCAGTCTGTCAGTCACTTCTTCCATAGTGGCTCGCGGGGAAGCTGTTGCCTATCTCCAGCAGTCTATGGGCAACTCAGACAGGACAAACAACCATACACAGTCTCAGTCACACCTAAGGGCAATGTAGAGAGAATAATTAACCAAACAGTCATGTTTTCAGACTGTGGGAGGAAGCCAGAGTACCAGGAGTGCTACGGACTGTGCCACTGTGCAGCCCAGACCGAATGGTTATTTAATTAAATATTAAATAACATAAGCATCCTGACTGCACAACACTAACACAGGAATGACAAACCAGCAGATAGCCGAGGCCCCTTAGCCAGCGCGGAGCCACTGAGGGTAGCTCCCTGTGGCAGTCCTCCAGCAGAGCCCGCGCAGCCGGGGCCTCAGGCCGGCTGGGTGACGGTACGTAGAAAGCATAGTCCTAGATCCCAGCCCACAGGTCACCACCAACCTGTCTGCGTTTCTAACAGATTTTCCCCGCTCAGTGACACACCCGCTGAGAAGCCAACTCTGGTAATTGGCAGCTCTATAGTCAGAAACGTGGCACTAGAGACACCAGCGACCATAGTCAAATGTCTGCCAGGGGCCAGAACGGGCAACATCAAATTATACCTGAAATTGCTGGCTAAGGATAAGCGTAAATACAGTAAGATTCTTATTCACGCTGGCGGTAATGACACCCGTTTACGTCAATCGGGGGTCACCAAAGATAGTGTTGCTTCGGTGTGTAAGTTTGCCAAAACAATGTCGGACTCCGTAATTTTCTCTGGTCCCCTCCCCGATCTGACCAGTGACGACATGTTTAGCCGCATGCTGTCATTCAACCGCTGGCTGTCTAGGTGGTGTCCAGAAAACGATGTGGGCTACATTGATAATTGGCGAACATTTTGGGGAAAACCTGGTCTGATCCGGAGAGACGGCATCCATCCCACTTTGGATGGAGCAGCTCTTCTTTCTAGGAATCTGGCCGAATTTATTAGTTCTCCAAAGCTCTGACAACACAGGGTTCAGACCAGGAAGCAGGGTTGCAGTTTAATACTCCTCTCTGCAGCTTCTGTACTGCTACCCACCCATTACCCTATTAAGACAGTGTCTCGCCCACGGCCAAAATTGAATAGATTAAAAAATTATCTAAAAGGAGGAAATCAAGAAAATCATATAAAAATAAACACAACTCAGACCGAAAAGAAAAATAAAACAATTAAATGTGGCTTACTGAACATAAGATCTCTCTCTTCAAAGACATTGCTAGTTAGTGACCTGATTTGTGACAATCAAATTGATTTATTTTGCCTCACAGAAACCTGGCTGCAGCAAGAGGATTATGTTACTATAAATGAGTCAACCCCTACTAATTATTTAAATTTTCACATTTCTCAAAATACTGGGCGAGGAGGAGTAGCAACCATCTTTCAGTCGGATTTATTGATTACTCCCAGACCATTCAATAGCTACAACTCTTTTGAATATTTAATCCTTAGTTTTCCTCATCCAAATTGCAAAGCACTAAAACCTCTTCTGTTTGTTGTTTTGTACCGTCCACCAGGCCCTTACTCTCTAGATCAGTTTTCAGACCTTTTATCTGATTTAGTGATAAATACAGATAAAGTTATTATAGTGGGGGATTTTAACATTCATGTTGACGCTGAAAGTGATAACCTAAATATAGCGTTTAATGCTATATTAGACTCAACTGGCTTTACTCAGAACATTAACAAACCTACCCACCTTTGTCTTCATTCTCTGGACCTTGTGCTGACATATGGCATTGAGTGTAAAGACATAACAATATTCTCTCATAACCCTGTCCTGTCTGACCATTTCTTAATAACCTTTGAGTTTAATTTAACCGAGTACTCCACACCTGAAAGAAAATTTCATTATAGTAGATCATTATCAGGCGATGCTGTAACAACTTTTAAAGAATCTGTTCCACTTTTAATTTCCTCATTATCACTGAAAATCACAATGGAGGGCAATAATTCTGTTTCTGCCCCTTCACAAATTGATTATTTTGTTCATAGTGTTTCTTCATCATTGCGTGATGCATTAGACAATGCAGCCCCCTTGAAAAAGAAGGTAATCATTAATAGGAGGCTAGCTCCTTGGTTTAATTCAGAGCTGCGTACTTTAAAGCACAATGTTAGAAAATTGGAAAGAAAATGGCGCTCTACACACCTAGAGGATTCCTGCTTAATCTGGAAAAATAGCCTACTGTTGTATAAAAAGACACTTCGCCAAGCCAGAACAGCTTATTTCTCATCATTAATAGAAGAGAACAAGAATAATCCTAGGTTTCTCTTTAGTACAGTTGCTAAACTTACACAGAGTCACAGCTCTGTTGAGCCATCCATTCCCTTAGCTCTTAGCAGCCATGACTTTATGGGATTCTTCTTAAATAAAATAGTTTCTATTAAAAAGAAAATCATTGACATATTCCCAAAGATGATTACTTCATCCACAGCAAGTGAGACAACATTGGAAATAACTGCAGAACCTGATTTGTGTTTGGACTGTTTTGATCCTGTGAAGCTTCCTGAGTTATTAGAAATATTGGCTTCATGTAAACCTTCAACTTGTATGTTAGACCCAATCCCAACCAAATTATTTAAGGAAGTGTTCCCTCTGATTACCAGCCCCATTTTAGATATGATTAATTTATCTTTAGTAAATGGATATGTACCACAGGCTTTTAAGTTAGCTGTAATTAAACCTTTACTCAAGAAACCTTCGCTTGATCGAGATGACTTGAAAAATTACAGACCTATATCCAATCTTCCATTCTTATCTAAAATTCTTCCAACTCTTGCAATAACCGAAGGCAGTACCAACTGTCCCTGTTTCTACTCCCCAACTGAAACTTGTAAATGTCACACACCCATATGATATGTCTGTACATTCTACTGTATAAATAAACGAAGCTGAAGTAACCACACTTGTAGCTCACACCCAATGGTGTGGTTGCCCTCGCAGCGAGTAAAACAGAGTCTCTGTCTCACTTTCTCTTGTTCAACTGTAGTTTGACTTGTTCAACTCATTCTCTGACAGTATTCCTGCAGACTTCGATGCCTCCAATCAAATAACTTGTCCTGGCGTGTTTTCTTTTCGTTGGTGTCTTTTTGGTGTATGTTGTCATCAATGAAGTTTCTAACGTATGCCAATTTGTTTCAAGATGTCTGATGAGTCTCATGTCCTGTCACTCCATTTCTGCTGCTAAAGAATCAATCTGTATGTTTTGTGGGTACAGGACGTTGTCCCAAGTGAAGAATTCCCCTTTCTTCTCCTGAAGCATTTACACTCAAACTTACATATATTCTCTATTTCACTGTCTCTGTATTCTTCAAATCTTTTGATAGCAATAGCTTCTGATATATTACGTTCTAACTCCATCTTGAAGAAACACATTCTTTTTCAAATAGCAACTGCTTTAAGTAGCCATGTGCTTACTTCAAGCACACAGCTTTTTGGCCAACACGCATAACAAAATCATTGCAGAGCCAAACAAAGGTGTTATATAGAAAGCTGTGGGTTTTCCCTCCCTGATATGCATATGCAGGCCGCTAGGTTTTATACTGAAAATAGGCAGAGTTTTAACACAAAGTTGACCATTTTAAAACCTCTGAAACTATCATTTAGAGCTGTGGGTGGTTAATTCATAACTTCAATTTGCACATTTTGCAATAAAATGAAAATTAATCTTTTCATAGAAATTGATGGTTTTTCCTCTATTTCTCCATTTGTGCTCTGCCGACCTGTTCCTACTTTACTCATGGGGTGTCACATATATACATCCCAATTGGTATAAGGGGTTTGGGAGTCTTTGGATTTTGTTGATGATGTATTCAGAGTTGTGTTCTGAAAACAGTTTCCCCGCGTCGGCTTTGAGAGGGAATCGGTTGTCTTTCTGTCATTTTATTTAAGAAAATTTTGTGCCACTGCCTTCTCCCACAAATATTTAATCTCGGTGAAACATTAAATTTGTGGGAGAAGGCAATGGCTGACAACGCCAATGTTGGACCACTTGTTGCTGAATATTGGACTACTTGCACAGACGCCAGGCCTCCTGATGCTTGCGGCCATTTTGTATCCCAGACGGTGTGCGCCTCCACGTCCCATCGGGCATCGCGACTGTTATGACGGGGCATCTCAAGTCTCACGTCACAAGACGCTATATAGGAAGGCGGGCATTTCAAAACTTGCTTTCCAGCTGGCAATCTTGACGGGGTCGCCACGCAACTGGAGCGTCCTTGGAAGTAACAAAATTCCCACGTGGAGTTTCCAGTTATTTCTCTCTCTCGTTGGCCAACGAACAATTCATAACTGAGGTTTTTGGAGTAAGAAGGCCAGAGATTTCACTTTGCCGATCGAAGACGTGAGTTAACACGTAACTAAAACACGGAGTTCGAGGAAACGAACCGCCATCGTGTTTCATCCCTAGTCGACTGCTGATGGTCAGATCCTATTTTTCCTTTTCGTCAAAAAGCAACGAAGGACAGGACTGGCCGCTCTCTTGGTGTAACTGCGGACGCGCAACAACACTCAAACCCCCCTTTTTCCTCCCACTCGCTGCCCCGAAGGAGACTTCAACAAGTAAAACCCATCTTTTATTTAATCTTTTATTTCTTTATTAGAAGGCCTGGGCAGGGTCAGAGGTTGTAGAAGCGATCAGAATTGCCGGTTAGGATCTCATGTGTTCTGAATGATATGTGCATGTAACCTTGCTTATTGAAACTTTGATGTGTTATGTTGATATCGGGATCCGCCGCGGTCCTAGAGCTGCTTGTGTTTTACTATCTGAGAGTCAACGCGGGCGCGTTGTAAGACTGGACTGTTAAAACGACCTCATGGTAAAATTCTCCATTTCCCTTTTGTCTTCAATCTCACTGTGCTAGCTTGCCGCCAAAAGTTAGAATCCTTTGTGCTCAGGAGTTAGGGGGAAGTTTTATGATCAGAAGATCATAAAGGACAGTCGGAGCTGTGCTCCGACCCCCCACCACTCGCCACCACACCACTTTTCATATTCTCATTTCCTTCTTCTGTTTTGCCATAAAATGCTGGTTGATTCAATACATACCCACTACCGTTTGTTGATTTTTGCTTATTTAGATGTGTTACCCCTGTGTTTGTAGAATTTTGCATGTTGAGTAGGTGAAAATTTATAAATATTCACATAGATAAGTAAAGTTGTTCATTGTGTGCGAAAGTGATTCGTCAGTCAAAATAAGGTTAACGTTCCACACGTTTCGGCAGAAACGGTCAATTAAACAGTGACATCTCCGGCAATAGTTATTAATTATTACGGAGTATTTAACGGTTGTAATTGTCAGAGGCGTTGAGCCACAATTACAACACCAGAACCATCTCTGGTCTCGATTCATAAATGAGGATTTTGGTTAGGAAGTTTATTTTGTCAGATTATGATCTGTAATTATAATTATTGATCAAGATTAATCAATCAATAATCATAAACCCAACACCAATTTCTCCACTGGAAAAAGTTGGACTGCCCCCGCTGGGTCAGGGTCAGTCTCTGGATCAAGTGGAGGAGTTTAAGAGTCTTGGTGTTTTGTTCATCAGTTAAAGTAGGCTTGAATGGGAGATGGACAGACGGACTGGGGATTCATCTGCAGTAATGCAGGGATTGCTCTGGTCAGTTGTGGTGAAGAAAGAGCTGAGCCAAGTTCACTGGTCTGTCTATGTTCCAGCCCTCATCTATTGCCATGAGATATGGATCATGACTTAATGAATAAGATCCCAGATACAAGAGGACAAAATTAACTTCTTCTGGAGGGTAGCTGGGCACAGCTTTAGAGATGGGGTCAGGAGCTCCATCATTCGAGGGAAGCTCAAAGTAGAGCTGCTGCTCCTGCAAATTGATAGGGGTCATTTAAGTTGGTTCAAGAATCTGATTAGGATGCCCCTGGGCGCCTCACTTTGGATGTTTCCTGGGAACATCTCACTGGGAAAAGACCCTGGGAAAGACTCAAAACTCACTGGAGGGACTGTACATATCCTATAAACTGAAAAATCTTCTCTTTCCTGGCAGAAATATATTAATGTTATTTCCATTCAACCAATAACTTGTACCAGATAAATCAAGGTACATACAACTTCCAAAATATGTTAATGCAACACAACAATTGCTACCATTTTCAAAAACAAATCTCCTTTTTGTTTGCATGTTGAGAATAAAATTTATCTATAGCATAACAACAATCAAATATTTACAAGCTTTTGAATGTCTCAGCTGTTATTTTTAAGGGACATCTTTTGTGATGAGCTCCAAGTCTTTTAGGTTGGAAGGTCTTCGTCCCATCAGCTTAATATTTACCTCCTTCAGTAGGTTCAACAATGGGACTTAAGTCAGCACTCAGGTAAAGTTAACGTTTTGGAGTAACAAAACTAATCAGAAGAAATTTATTGGTGACATTTACTGATTACTGTATAACAAAATCTGCCAGTGGCATGGCTAATTTCGGGGTTTACTGTGTATTATGCAAATTCATACGATTTATTAATCATATACAATATTATTGACAAGTGCTGTGCAAAGTTGATCTGTAATACTCGTTTGTGTTTTATATGTATGGCATTGAGAGAGCTAATTTTAAAGATGAAAATAGAGACATAAACATAGTGGAAGATTTTTTGTTAAGTCATTTTAAAACATAATCAAAGATCACTGGATGAGAGCATGCAGTTTGTAATTAATGATCACCTGATATATCATAGATGTCTACAGGCCAATAAAAACACACTTATTTCCTCAAATAGACACTTGAAAAATGGAGATTGGCCTGAGATTAGCAGTGAGTTTTTTCGAACTAATCATTGTTCTGGCGTTGGGTGGGACTCTGGATGATCTGAAACAAAATATACATTTTACAGAAGCTCTGACTGTTACTGGTGTCAGAGTCGAGTCATCATCAATGCAATGTGCCATGCAAGGTACTCCTCTTCTACCTGCATTCTCTATGGATGGAGATTTTGTAATTGGAGGTGCTTTCTTCATTCACTACAAAATGCAAACAGTGATTAATAACTACACCACCAAGCCTGAGGTTCCAACATGCACAGGAAGGTTAGTTATTGGAATGTTTTTTTTTGCCATACTTTTATCTATCTTTGGGAAAATAACATTTGGAAAGGGAATTTTAGTTTCACATAAGCAGAACTGTAGTGATATTTTTTCTCCTATACAAACATTTAATTATGATATTCTGTTTTGATAGTGTGCTGATTATATATATGTTTGAAGTTATCTGAATATATCTATGTAAATGAATTTGATATGGACTTACATTTTGGGCTAATATTTATTTTATTTCTTGGAATTGCATTGGTTCATTATATTTTTTGGATTAATAGCATTATTTTTCAACTTCACAGCTGTTTTTGGGCTTTTTTGAGTTCTCGCTCATAATGCCTGTTATTATTTTGAATATGAAATCAGCACTCACTTGACCTGAAGTTTGAAGACTGATTTCTTTTTTTTTTTTTTTTCTGGAGTAGCTTTAGTAATGCAAACTTTTGAGGAGTACTAGCATCAGTTGTTGTGCATTGTATAAATACATATACTATTTTAACAGCTACTATCTCATTATGTGTTTAAAATTTTATTAGAATCGTTTCGTTATGTTGGCTATACTTCAGCACTTACCTAATTGACTGCTCCTCTGCAGCTTTGATGCCCGGGAGCTGCGCTTCTCTCGCACAATGATCTTTGCAATCGAAGAGATAAACAACAACACAGAGTTGCTGCCTGGCCTCAGACTTGGTTATCAGATCTATGACACATGCGGCTCTGTGCCCGTAGCTGTCCATGTTGCATTTCAGCTATTAAACGGCCAGGACACTGTTTTTTATAAAGATAGTAATTGTTCACGGTCTGGTGTGGTGATTGCTGCAGTTGGAGACTCTGGATCCACTCCATCCATTAGCATCTCACGCATCATGGGGTCATTTAACACCCCACTGGTAAACTGAATTAATTTCAAAATGAAACTCTAAAATATACCTGTGGAGATATTAAGGCTTATATATTTTTATTTTATGTTATTTTCTATGTAGGTGAGCCATTTTGCCACTTGTGCCTGCCTGTCAGATAAACAACAATATCCAACATTTTTCAGAACAATTCCCAGTGACCATTACCAAGCTGATGCCCTAGCCAGGCTTGTGAAATATTTTGGCTGGACCTGGATAGGTGCTGTCCACTCTGACTCGGATTATGGAAATAATGGCATGGCATCCTTCCTTAAGACAGCAACCAGCGAGGGGATCTGTGTGGAGTATATTGAGTCATTTTATCGGACTGACCCAGAGAGCAAGATCAAAAGAGTTGCTGATGTTATCCGCAGGTTTCTGCATCTTGATTACAGCTTTTGTTTCATGTTTTAATACTGACCATGTACAGTAAACACTATGAATTCTATTAGGAAAGATCACTTTATCATATTAACAATAAATGTTTTCAATCTGTTTTTAAAGGGAGTTAGTTCAATGGCTCTAGGTTTGAATTGATATCTGTGGACATGAAATGCACAATATTAAATTATGGTAGGCTTATTAGTCAGTTCAAGTCTAATTCAAATTTCTCCCCAGGTCATCAGCTGTAGTTGTTGTGGCATTTACTGCTGATGGTGATATGAAGTTCCTGTTGGAGGAGCTGGCTCGGGACCCTCCACCACCTCGTCAGTGGATTGGGAGTGAATCCTGGGTAACTGACCCACTCTCGATGGGCTTCAGTTTCTGTGCAGGGACCATCGGAGTTGCCATTCAGCAATCTTTTATCCCAGGTCTGAGAGACTTCCTTCTGGATCTCTCTCCATCTGAAGTGGCTGCCTCATCAGTGCTGACAGAGTTCTGGGAGGATGCGTTCAATTGCAGCCTAAGAAAAAGCAGAGGTGTGTAGTAACTAGGTGGTGGGTAGTTACATTTACAGTTACATTCACTTGCATTTACTTGGGTAAGCTTTTGAAAAATAATTTCTTGTGGGAGAAATTTTGCTGCACCGTATGTTTAGTTTTACTTAAATAACACTACTCTTAATTTCTGGCTACCCGCAAATAGTTAGTTCACGGGATGAGGAACAATGGAGTTTTAAACAAAAATGCACCACACACACCTGCAGTTCGTGTTAAAGTGAAACATTTTAATTGTATAGAACCATTGTTTTAATGTTATTTTCTATCTGCTGAGCCTGCTGTGACATTTGGAGGTCATGTGAATGCTGCTCTAACATGTACTACTTGCTGTAAGTATTTGTTGAACCAGTTTCCTGTTAAAATTTTGGGCTAATTTCAAATTTTATTTCATGAAATTGCATTGGTTCATTACATTTTTTGGACTAACAGCATCAGTTATTTTCCTGATGCTCATTGTTTTTGTGCTTTTTTGAGTTCTTGCTAAGAATGTCTTTTATTTTTTTCAATATGAATTCAGAACTCACATGATCTTGAAATGTGTAGACTGATTTCCTGTTTTGTTTTCTGGTGTAGCTTTAGTTATGCAATCGTTTGAGGAAATATTCTGGAGTACTAGCATCAGTTGTTGTGCTACATAACTACATATATTCTTTTGTGATTTGTGACAGCTCTTGATGTGTTTTATAATTCTATTATAAAAGTTTCACTATGATGGCTAAACATCAGCACTCACCTGATTGACTGATCCTCTGCAGCTTTGATGCTCGGGAAGTGCGGGCAGCTAATTGCAACAGAGCACATAAGAATAACTTAGTTTCAATGATTTGCAAAAGTATTCATCCCTCTTGGCATGAAATGAAAAGTATGTATATAAAAAGAAGAAAAACTGAGAAGTGGCATGTGCATATGTATCCACCCCGCTGCTATGAAACCCCTAAAATGGTTTGGTGCAACCAATTACCTTCAAAAGTCACATAAGGAGGGCATTAATCAGAGAGGCAGCACTGAGACCAAAGGGAACCCTAAAGGAGTTGTAGAGTTTCAAAGCAGAGAGCTCATTCCATAGGACTGCAATAGGCCGTACACTCCACAGAGCTGGGCTTTATGGACGAGTGGCCAGAAAAAAAGCTATTACTAAAAAATAGAAGGCACGTTTTGAGTTTGCCAAAAGGCATGTGGGCAACTCCCCATATGCATGGAGGAAGGTGCTCTGATCAGATGAGACTAAAATTTAATTTTTTGGCCACCAAAGAAAACGCTATGTTTGGTGTAAACCCAACACATCCCATCATCCCCAATACACCATCCCCACAGTGGCACATGGTGGTGGCAGCATCATGCTGTGGAAAGATTTTTTAGTAGCAGAGACTGGGAAACTGGTCTGAGTTCAGCGAAAGATGGATGGTGCTAAATACAGGGATATTTTTGAGCAAAACCTGACATTCTGCATGCGATTTGACACTTGGACGAAATGTTATCTTCCAGCAGGTCAATGAGTCGAAGCATACCTAAAGCAACAGTCAAGTGGTTAAAGGGGAAACATTTAAATGTGCTGGAACGGCCTATTCAAAGTCTAGACCTCAATCCAATTGAGAATCTGTGGTTAGACGTGAAGATTGCTGTCCAAAAGTGCAAACCGTTCTACGTAAAGGAGCTGGAGCAGTTTTGCCTTGAAGAATGGGCAAAAATCCCAGTGGCTTAAATACTTATCCAAGGTGACTTGCAGCTGCAATTGCTGCAAAGGTGGCTCTACAAAGTACTGACTTTAGGGAGAGTAAACAGTTATGCATGCTGAAGATTTCTGGTATTTTGTCCTATTTGTTGTTTGCGTCACAATAAAGGATACATCTTCAAAGTTGTAATTCATTTTAATTCCAGGTTGTGAGGCAACAAAACATAACTAATGCCAAGGAGGGTGAACACCTTTGCAAAACACTGACTTTAAATCATCCATGTGCAATATCTCATCCCGACACAGCATTTGTTCCTATGTGTGTTTTATTGTCTAGTCGCTGCAAATTATTACTGTCGCTTTATCACTTGACACTAGACTAAACTTTTTTTGTAGCAAAACAAGGATAGATAATTTTTTTATGTTAAAATAATCTGCCATATAATATTTTGTGTAGTTTACATTTTAAATTAGGCTGCTCTGATATGTGTATGCATGATCTATGTTGATAAAATCCAAATTTGTGGCATAACTGTTTTCTTTGACAGGTAGTAAAACAATCTGCCTATGTCTATTTGTATTTAGATGCTGATCTAAACAGGAGAGAGTGTGATGGAACTGAAGATATTAAAGCCCTCAAAAGCCTGTACACTGAAACATCTCAGTTAAGAATCACCAACATGGTGTATAAAGCTGTTTATGCAATAGCACATGCCCTTCACAATGCTGCATGTCAGGAAGCAAATAACATGACTCAGTGTGACAAATACATGAGTTTGGAGCCCAAACAGGTCAGTCTGATTATAAAGTAAATCTCAGAGTTTCCCATGAGATATAAAAAACTGTTAATCTAAACATTTATTTTACTGGATAATGATTTGCTTTCCTCTGTGTTTTTTTTATTGCAAAGATTGTTTCTGAATTGAAGAAAGTAAACTTTTCCCAAAATGGTTACCACGTGTCATTTAAAGCAAATGGAGACCCAGTGGCTTTTTACGAGCTGGTAAACTGGCAGAAGAGTGAGAGTGGAGTCATTGAACTGGTAACAGTGGGATACTATGATGCTTCCCTGCCAATGGGCCAGCAATTTAGCATCAACAGAAACTTAACATTTGTGAAGGGTGGCACACAAGTAACTACTCAATAGATCATCAATTACAAAGTTTTTTGACTAGTTAGTCAAAGCAACTTGTAAAAAAGAAACAAACTTAAATTGTTGTTTGATGCTGGTAATGTTCTAGGTCCCAATGTCAGTTTGCTCTGAGAGTTGTCCTCCAGGAACTCGTAAAGTGTTGCAGAAAGGAAAGCCCATCTGCTGCTATGACTGTATACCATGTCCTGAAGGAGAGATCAGTAATAAGACAGGTACACCTCAGAAACATTTATGCAGATCAGTGTCATCAAAAATTGGGTGCATACAGGGATTTTTTTTCATTTTTATTTTTATTTTTTTAGATTCTCCTGATTGCTTACGGTGTTGCAAAGAGTTCTGGCCAAATCCAAAGAAAGACACTTGTTTTCCCAAACCTGTGGAGTTTCTTACCTTTGATGAGGTCCTGTCAATCATCCTGGCTGCATTCTCTGTTAGTGGGGCCTGTCTGGCCATCATTATAGCAGTGATTTTCTTTTATCACAGGACAACTCCAATTGTCAGAGCCAACAACTCTGAGCTGAGCTTTCTGCTTCTGTTCTCTCTGACTCTGTGTTTACTGTGTTCATTAACATTTATCGGAGCACCATCTGAATGGTCCTGTATGCTACGACACACTGCGTTTGGCATCACATTTGTTCTCTGCATCTCCTGTGTTCTTGGGAAAACTATAGTGGTTTTAATGGCTTTTAAAGCTACTCTTCCAGATAGTAATGCCATGAAATGGTTTGGTCATCCACAGCAAAGAATGACTGTAGTGTTTTTCACATTTATTCAAGTTGTAATATGTATTGTGTGGTTAGTTGTAAGTCCTCCTTTCCCAATGAAAAATCTAACCACCTACAAAGACAAGATCATCCTGGAATGTGCATTAGGCTCTGCTGTTGGCTTCTGGGCTGTGCTTGGTTACATTGGCCTGCTGGCTGTTTTTTGCTTTGTATTAGCTGTTCTAGCTCGGAAACTACCTGATAATTTTAATGAAGCCAAGATGATAACCTTCAGCATGTTGATATTTTGTGCAGTCTGGATCACCTTCATTCCAGCATATATCAGCTCTCCTGGAAAATATACTGTGGCTGTGGAGATATTTGCTATTCTGGCCTCCAGCTTTGGACTGATACTGTGCATATTTGCTCCAAAGTGCTTCATAATTTTGTTTCAACCAGAGAAGAACACCAAAAAATATTTGATGACCAAAAACTGATGGCAAATTACTGAAATATTGGCAGCAAAATAACAGAAGAAGTTCTGTAACTTCTTCTGTAAGAAGTTACAGAACGTCTTACAGGGAGGGGCGGGGGTTACAAAACTTCATATGCTGGTTGTATAAAAATATTACAGGTATAGAGTAGTCAGGCATTATGCCGTGTTGTTACAATACATCTTATCATACATCAAGTCACCATTATTTGTGTGGCACCATTAAGGTCATTATTTCCTTAATGGCCCTATTGTTTTGTGATAGTGCTGACTACAACTTTTAAAAATGTTACTTCCAACCATGTTCAAGAATTAAGAAGCCTTTTGGATATAGGGTGAAATGTCTTTAAGAAATGAGAAGTCCACTTGCCTTCTACCTAAGCACTTTAGAATTTCCAAAATACTAGCAGGAAATTTATCTCTGAACCGCAGCAGAAAAGCATGTGTTTCAAATATTTTTCTTCAATCTTGTTCAGTTCAGAAATAAACTGAATTAATAAAATTCAATTAAACAACTGTTTGATGCCTAGATGACAACATTTAAATTTGGTTTACAGTTAAATAGATTTGTAATCTCATGTGCATTAAGTTGTAATTTTCTTTTATAGTTTTTTAGTGCTTTTTTTGTTGCACGTTTCACAAGGATCTCTGAGGAATGAGGATCAATACTACCTCTGTCTTGTTGTCAGTAAAAATGAACTCAATCAATAAATGTATACGTTTCTCACCAGTATATTGATTCTTTCTGTGTTGATATCATGCACACTTTATGACAATATTAATGCTCTTAAATACATTATTGAGTACAACTCTCTGTCTGGCTATCAAATAAATAAGTATCTACCAGACACATATACAGAGAACTACTAACTAACATTCATTCAAGTGTCAGACACTGCTTACTAACATTCAAATGGTGTCATCGCCATGCAGTCGACCTAGTCTTGTAACAACATGGCTACCGTGGCTACAACAAAGAGATGACTAACAAGATGGCGGATCCATTAGATCTTAGTAATAACAAGATAAATTTGAATCTTTCTATGAGACCTAGTCCTGGTTCATGACAAGGGAAACGTTAATTGCAGTGATTTATGTGCCTATCTCACAGGACGATTACCTGGCATGTTGGCAGCTGGCAGTTTTTAAGTTAAATATTACTTATTTTCTTTCCCATACATGTCCTTCCAAATGCCTGACATGTAAAATGAGTCATCTTCTATTTACCGCAGTTGCCTCTTACAGGCTAGATTAGTCAGTTTACTAGAAAGTGATTTGGGCCAAATTGTCAGGGCGTGCGCATGGGTGTGACACTTTAGCGAGAGAATGAGAGAACACGGGTGGGTGACTGTTTTAGATGATGCAACACAAAAGACCAGCCACAAGCACATATCAAACCCCATCACAGACCCCACACAAGAGTAAAGAAAAAACTTTTGTCTAGTGCGACAAAAATGCCAAAGCTGGAGTCTGATTGGCGACGGAACAAGACTAGAGTAAATATCGGGGCACTTATCAAGCAATGGAGAGAGCTCAGATCTGCCCTGGGAATGAAAAGGGAGCAGAATGTGGCTCTTTTTTTGCTAAAAAGGTAAGATACAAAAAATACACATTGTACATTGAACTAAACAAATGATAAAAGTTATCAAGAAATTAGAAATTAAAATCAGAATAGCTGTGTGCCTACTACACATAATGCTATGCTAGTTTCCTTGTTTTCAGTCTAGATGCGTAGGCAACTTTTATTACCAAAAGAGCCATTTTGCTCCCTCTTCCAACAACAAAAAATTGTCTGGAACCACAAAAGATAACTCAGTTAATAAACTTTAACTTTTATAATTTTTGTAAAATTATATTTGTATTAAATTAAAATAAAACATAACCTACTTTGATATAAAAAAAAAGTGTCTGCAGCTTAGTTGTTCTAATAAAAATTAGAAATATTTTTTGACGATTCCATTTCAGTGCGCTCTCATCCTTCTTGGGTTTCTTTCTCGGCCAGCAATCAAGGGAAGCATCTCAACATACAAAAATTTAAAAAAGCTACACCAACCCTGAGTCTAAACTTCCTTTTTTTTTTTTTTTTTTTTTAGTTATAGCCAACTAAATGCTAGTGTTCATACTTGTTTAATGTGACATCTGTTTCTGATTCTCCATGCTGATCTTCCTTCTGTCGGGTGACTCAAAACACATTCCTTCATGTGTTTTCCATCTGCAGGTTGACAGTCCCTGGTCAAGAGAGAAAGTTTGAAAGAATTATGAGAGGGGCCCCATTAGGGGAAGGCCTGGAGGTTGGGTGTCAAAAAATGAAAGTAGGGAGTACCTCTAGGCGTGTCAGACACTGCTTACTTTATTTGAATCAGCTTGGGCTTCTTGCTCCAGGTTTTGTCATGTCTCCTGGCTTTGCCTCTCTCTCTCTTGGCCAGAAAGGAAGCACAAGCAGTGGCTCACATAGGTATTGTCTGCCAAGGGAGTTCACTCTGAGGCTGTATGGTTGTATAAAAATATTACAGGTATAGAGTAGTCAGGCATTATGCCATGTTGTTACAATACATGTTATCATACATCAAGTCACCATTATTTGTTATGGCACCATTAAGGTCATTATTTCCTTAATGGCCCTGTTGTTTTGTGATAGCACTGACTAAAACTTTTAAACATGTTACTTCCAACCATGTTCAAGAATTAAGAATCCTTTTGGATATAGGGTGAAATGTCTTTAAGAACTGAGAAGTCCAGTTGCCTTCTACCTAAGAACTTAAGAATTTCCAAAAGAGTAGCAGGAAATGTATCTCTGAAAAGAACAACAAGGAAAGTCTAATGTACAAAAACCGACAGTAAATCATAAGAAGACTGGCAGCAAACTTGTTGAGATGAAGTATAATATGAAGGGGACTGCTAAATATCTTAAAATCCTCACATACTTCACAAAAATTTCTGTATTTTAAAAATCTGGAGCAGTCATTCATTCATCTTCTCTTTCTATTGATTTGATTTTGTCAGCTGCATTTGTTGGCACCTTTTTTCACATAACATCATGTGCCATTTGCATAAAATAAATTCCTAGCAAAATTCAATCAGCCAATATAAAATGGTTCCAATTTAGTTCCCATCTAACTAATTGTCAAACAGCTTTTTTCACTTCAATGTAAGTATGATCAAAATATAATACACATGATGATGTTCTACTTAAACATAAATATCATACTATGTGTTTATGTATTTGGGAAAAACATATCACTTACTGGTAAAAAGAAAATTAACCTCATTAGTATCTGAGATTTGCTTTCCATTTAATTTTTGAAGTTAAATGTGCAAGCCAATAACAGCTCGCTCTGCTTTTAATAGTTTTGAGGTTTTCTTGAGATGAAGAGTGAATGAATCATATTGTGATTCCATGATTATTACTAGAAGAAAAATACTTTTTATCAGAAAACTTAATTACAGTCTTGGTCAAAACCTACAAAACGTGGCCATTATTGATGTTATTTTACTTTGTGATAGTTTACCAACAAAAAAAAAACAATGAAAACATTTGATCACATAGTTGCAAATAAACTTCACTGCAATCTTGTCAATAGCTTCCAACTGTTTGGAAAAATGAAAGAAAAATCAGCAAGTTGGGGAGAAGACTCAGAAGGATGGAATGGATATTTTTCTGGCTTACACCTGAGTAAGGAATGTCAGCAATGTCTGTCGATCTAGTTTACAATTAAGTTCATGAAATTCTATCCTTGATTCCCCTGACTAATATATCTGACACAATTAATAACACTGTATCTATTCTCTGTGTCTATCTGTCTTTGCATCACATACATTATTGACTCAGTCAATAAAATCATGTTTCTCACCAGCTTTTTGGTTATTTCTCATGTGAATCACACAAACATTTTGAAGGTTTTAAAGATTGTAAATACATAATATACTTGAAATGAGACACTATCACAGACCTTTGACCAAAAGATAGATGGATTGATTTCCCGTGAGAACAGATTACCATGAAACTTGAGATACTTACAAAATTAACTGAGACATGAATTAATTTATCTGCTTTATATAGAATGTACCACCAAGAAACACATGTACTTTTCAATACATTGTCTCCTTCAGGATTGTATTTTTTCTTTTGTTGGCTGTCCAAATACGTCACTGAGCTGATTTTGGGACAAAAAATGAGTCATACTACATTCTATATTGCCTATTTAGTCTTTTAATCAGTACATGTACCTCAGAGTTGTTCTAGACAACAGGTTGAACTCATACATTGCACACACTTAGAAACAGGGTCAGGAAAGGCTTTATGTTTTAAAAAAGGATTGTTTTAATTTTCATGAAAATGATTATTATTATGAGATTTATTTAACCAGATGAAGCCTCATTAAGATTAAACCCTCTTTTTCAAGAGGGACCTGGCAGGATGGCAGCAGAGTTACAATAAAACAATGATAAAACAAAATACATAACATGTCTGAACAAATCTAGGAACACAAGATTGAAGTACCAACTCCAAAACAATTAAAAGAAGTTAAACTGTCTCTTCAGGATGATTAGGGTGTTTTACAATGGTTTTGTGGAGAGTGTTCTGGCAGTTTGTTACCTAGTATATACCCTTAATACCTTAGTCCTAAACCTAACCATCAAACCACTTAACCAATTTCCTCTTGTGTGGACCAGTCAAAATGCCAACACAATGGTAAATGTCCACACAATGTTGGTGACCTATCAGGGATTGATCCACACAATTTTATATATACATGCGCATACACACACACCCACACACCTACAAAGGGCTCATCACCGACATCCATTGACTTTCATTCATTTTTATTCATTTCAATGGCCTGACCCTACCCCTATTCCTAACTAGTATATACCTAATCCTAACCCTAACCTAAACTCAATTCACACCATAGTCCTAAACCCCTAACCCAAGAACAGCAATTTAAAAAAGTGAGGACCAGGAAAATGTCTTCACTTTCCAAAAATGTCCTCACTTTGCTGGGAAAATACGAGAAATGGTTCGCACTCAGAGGCCAGTACAAGAACACAAACACACACACACACACGAACACACACACACACACACACACACACACACACACACACACACACACGCACACACACACACACAAACCAAAATACTCATCACTACCATTAAGCTTGAAAACACCAGCTGTCACAGCTGAAATATGGCATGACCTGAAGACGTGGCCACAGATAACCACCAGCATATTTAGATACTTCATTGACTCGGTTGCTTCAGATAGCAAAGCAGTGAACAATCTGAAAAGCTCTGAGGCGTATCAGTCTCTGCACAGTAATAAGGTTGGTTGTGTTTTGTTAAAAAGAGGTTGGACACAATCTTATCTACCCTAAAGCAGACATAGAACACAGCCAAAGCCTTAAAGCCCCACACCACCGAGCCTAGGTTTCGTTTTAATGTCAGGTAAAATACAAACAGCTGGGTGTTCATGTATTGCAGGGCAAGGCAGATCTTGCAGCAACACTGCTGCAATACTGTGAAAGGTACATGCTGATTGTTTTCATTGTAGTTTTAACATTTTAATAGCAGTTTTATTGACAATGTGTTTAATGTTTGGACTTCATTTCAGTTCAGGTTGAGAATGCAGTCAGGCATGGCATCATGGACCCATGTACAGAGAAAGTGGAATGCAGGCACAAGAAAGAATGTTGAGCTGAAAATGGTGAAGCATAAAACATTAGATGCCATAAAGCAGACCAGATTCAGAAAGGCTCATCTGCATCAATATTAGATCCCACAATTGCATAACCTAATGTGAGCAACCCCAAACATTTTAAGGATCTCAAAGAATTCAAAACATATATCAGTTCTACTGTGATGGCACCGCTATTTAGCTTCAGACAGACACCCTTCTTTGCCAGTGTTAGAGTAAATGTATAGAATAATGAATCTTCTCCAAGCCAGTGTGATCTACAGATGCCCCATACAGAACACACTACAATGCTGACCTGCAAGAAGTGTATTTTTATGTGAAATATGTTCAGCTCAGCCAAGCTCAGGTGGAGAAGTTGACTGAAGACACCCAGGTACAGAGTGCATCTCAACTATGGCACGATGCAAGGAAACTGTGACTGATTGCGAATACTGCAAAAAGAGTGCCCAAACGGAGCACTATTAACCCGCAAAAATGTATAAACAAACTTGCACCCCACCTTCATGAGTTTTTAGCGTTCTGCAATACTGTCTCTGCGCAGTCAATTATACATGTTGTGTTAGAGAAGTGCTCTTTAAAACCTTTTGGCATTGTTGCTTTGATTGATTCATGGGACAACCAGATAATAAAGTCCTTAGTGTGTTCAAACATTATGTCTATCTATATTCCAACAGTCTTACTGACCTGACCCTGTGATGTTTTAAACCGTCGTTCTAAATAAGCCATGACAAAGTTCTGTCTTAGCTTTATCAGAGACTTTAGAATTTGGTCCACAACAGGGATTGATGAGGAAACAAGAGCAAATGGTTGAAGGCAAGATGTGAGTGTGTGTAACTCGATTAGTGGAACTCCCTGCAACAGAGTTTGGCAATGCTGTACATGGTGCATTCATTCCACATGTGATCGTGGGCCCTTTTGAGTAGGTATGGTCCTCCATTCCTGGGTATGACCACTCTGTTTGGGCATCACAGGTTTCAGTGTTGAGCACAGCTCCTGATTCTTGTCAAGCTCATCTGAAGATAAAAATAAAGTATACAGTTATTGAGGTGTGTTGGGGTTTTCCCTTCTCTCTCTCTGTTGTTCTCAGGTCACTGCTGTCAATCCTTGTGAGGATCCGGCATCTCTTAGGTAGTTTGTCATAGCATAAAGTAGGATACAGGTTGTTCTCTGTTGGCTCTTTGTCCACAAAATGAAATGAGCATGCATAGAGCATTTTTGGTGGTCTCCTTATGTTCAGATTTTTAAGCCACATTCTTATTTTTCCCTTACCTGTCAGCAGGCAATGAAACTGTACCACATGTCACAGGAACACTCTCTTTTTGTTTTGGGAGCATGTTGAGCACACTGTTGTTGAAGCCACAACTTTAGTTTGGTCTCGTTGTAAGTGCAACCATGAACAGCGCAACATGTACCCGAGCTCGGCAATGACATGTTTGTAAACACAAATTATAATTAAATATTAATAATATAAACTACGAAAAGTAGCTTATAGCTACTTCCGGTGTCTCACAAGAAATTATACCCATAATCATTTCTACAGTAGCCCTCCGTGTCATATTGAGTTTAAAGGATTTGACCCACATGCAGAAAGCAATTCAGGAGACGGTATTGTTCGGTAAAGTGTTTATTTACAACTGGCGAATAATGCAGGGAACTGGAACCAGGATGCAAACTGTAGAAATAAACAATAAGGTAAGCAGGAATAACTCTGGGGCTGAACTCATGAAAATAATAAATCTGTCTTACAAAGAATGGTGGAGGGATCCGCCAGAGGGGGAGTGGAGAAACCAAGTGGTTGTTTGCCGGTGAGACTGAAGTTGGTGAATATGGTAAGCCAGGAGAGTTTGTAATCCACGAGGTGCGATGGAGGGAGGAGGGTTGACAGGGTTCGCAGATGGAGACCTGAGGTACGCAGGAATCAGGAGGCTGCCAGCCGGCGTGATCCAACGAAGTCATGAGAGACTTGAGTCTTTGTTCATGGAACTGGATTGCTTCCTTCCAGAATACGGTTTATCCAGGCAGGATACTTGGTGTACAAGGCAAGGTCAAAGGCAAAGGTAACGTGGTTGAGTAGTACCACTAAGGGCAGCACTCTGGCAGTGAGTTGCTGGCAGCCTCCTCCTTAAATAGTCCTCTGCAGAATAATCAGGGGAATAGCGAACACCTGTCACCTCTCCTCCAGATTCCACGCCATCTGCTTTCTGCTCTCTTTTTCTTTCTGCACTCGGTGGAGAAGGATGCTTTTTCTCTGTCTCCCGCACCCCTCCCATATCTGCCCTGCTTCAGCTCTGTGTCTTGTCGTCTTTTTGGAGCCTCTTTTTGCATATCTTCCAAATTCTGAGTTAGGGATTTGGTCAGCTGGTCTCTCAATGCAATTGATCAAATTTTCTCGACGAGAAGACAGGGTGAAGGAGAGCCCAACTTGTCCAGGCTGGACGTTTCTCTCCGGATACAGGTCCTTCTCAAAATATTAGCATATTGTGAAAAAGTTCATTATTTTCCATAATGTAATGATGAAAATTTAACATTCATATATTTTAGATTCATTGCACACTAACTGAAATATTTCAGGTCTTTTATTGTCTTAATACGGATGATTTTGGCATACAGCTCATGAAAACCCAAAATTCCTATCTCACAAAATTAGCATATTTCATCCGACCAATAAAAGAAAAGTGTTTTTAATACAAAAAACGTCAACCTTCAAATAATCATGCACAGTTATGCACTCAATACTTGGTCGGGAATCCTTTTGCAGAAATGACTGCTTCAATGCGGCTTGGCATGGAGGCAATCAGCCTGTGGCACTGCTGAGGTCTTATGGAGGCCCAGGATGCTTCGATAGCGGCCTTTAGCTCATCCAGAGTGTTGGGTCTTGAGTCTCTCAACATTCTCTTCACAATATCCCACAGATTCTCTATGGGGTTCAGGTCAGGAGAGTTGGCAGGCCAATTGAGCACAGTGATACCATGGTCAGTAAACCATTTACCAGTGGTTTTGGCACTGTGAGCAGGTGCCAGGTCGTGCTGAAAAATGAAATCATCTCCATAAAGCTTTTCAGCAGATGGAAGCATGAAGTGCTCCAAAATCTCCTGATAGCTAGCTGCATTGACCCTGCCCTTGATAAAACACAGTGGACCAACACCAGCAGCTGACACAGCACCCCAGACCATCACTGACTGTGGGTACTTGACACTGGACTTCTGGCATTTTGGCGTTTCCTTCTCCCCAGTCTTCCTCCAGACTCTGGCACCTTGATTTCCGAATGACATGCAGAATTTGCTTTCATCCGAAAAAAGTACTTTGGACCACTGAGCAACAGTCCAGTGCTGCTTCTCTGTAGCCCAGGTCTGGGGAATGCGGCACCTGTAGCCCATTTCCTGCACACGCCTGTGCACGGTGGCTCTGGATGTTTCTACTCCAGACTCAGTCCACTGCTTCCGCAGGTCCCCCAAGGTCTGGAATCGGCCCTTCTCCACAATCTTCCTCAGGGTCCGGTCACCTCTTCTCGTTGTGCAGCGTTTTCTGCCACACTTTTTCCTTCCCACAGACTTCCCACTGAGGTGCCTTGATACAGCACTCTGGGAACAGCCTATTCGTTCAGAAATTTCTTTCTGTGTCTTACCCTCTTGCTTGAGGGTGTCAATAGTGGCCTTCTGGACAGCAGTCAGGTCGGCAGTCTTACCCATGATTGGGGTTTTGAGTGATGAACCAGGTTGGGAGTTTTAAAGGCCTCAGGAATCTTTTGCAGGTGTTTAGAGTTAACTCGTTGATTCAGATGGTTAGGTTCATAGCTTGTTTAGAGACCCTTTTAATGATATGCTAATTTTGTGAGATAGGAATTTTGGGTTTTCATGAGCTGTATGCCAAAATCATCCGTATTAAGACAATAAAAGACCTGAAATATTTCAGTTAGTGTGCAATGAATCTAAAATATATGAATGTTAAATTTTCATCATGACATTATGGAAAATAATGAACTTTATCACAATATGCTAATATTTTGAGAAGGACCTGTACATGATGGACTCCTGGCAGAAGTGGAGGATTGTGTGTTTGTCGATAATGTCAGTCGAGGATGTTGAAGATATGTATATGATTGGATGTTTGATATCAGGATATCTGCTTTTTGGAGTCAGCGGTTACCTGGCATATCGAGAAATTCGGAGAATGTCAGCAGCTGTTCTGGCAATTGTAAGGCTGCCTGGCATGTATGATGGGATCTTCAGGGCGATCAACACTCAGACTGAGATGTTATGTGAGTTGAATCGCAGACTGGATGTGATCCTTAGGATCGCAGGCAGGTTGCGGTTCCTGGACTCAGGGGTGAAATGGGATAAATCTTGGAGAAAGTTGTCCGCTCGGATCTGGCGAAAAACCAGGAATTTGGCTGTTTGGATTCGCCTTTGAGAAGCACCAGCAAGACTCTCAAGGCTGACGGAAAATTAAGAGTCAGCCTAACCCAAATAATTAATGTTTTTCTGAATCTGGCTCCCCTGCACGGCCTTGATGGCTGGCTATCTTCAACTTCTCCTGGAAGTTATGTAAACATGACACTCTGCTCCCTCTGCCCCCTCCCTTCCCTGAGGACATCTGTGGACCTGCTCAGAACTTTGTGGCCGGTTGATGAACATTCCAACGTACCATCAAGGACAATGGTCTCTGTGACAGTGCTTCATGGACTTACTTGCACACACTCACATGCACACACACGCACAGGCTGAAGATAAACTTATGCACCCCCTCACACCGCCTTCACTGTTCCCGGCATGATGCTTTTTTGTAAACTTGTTGCTTCTTTGTACTGAGGTTTTTTGCAATCTCAAACTGTATCCTGCTAAGGATAAAGTGTGAAATATGATTTTTTTCCTCTACTTACCTAATGTTACCTAATGTGGCCTCTTTTCTCATCTAACAAGGGCAGCGCCTGTGAGTGGGCAGCAAAGCCTCGGTGACCCGTCCCCCCTTTGTCTTGTGTCATGATGTATGTTTGGATGGGTTGTACTGGAATTCTAATTTCCCCTCGGGGATCAATAAAGTATCTTTGAATTGAATTGAATCTAGGGGCTGAGCACAGTAAAAGCACCATACAGACACACAAAGCACATATCCTGACACTCCGCTTATTTTAAGCGACTTTGGGCTTGTGTTTCTGTCAAGTCGCTTGCAAATCTCGTGAGTTGCAGGTTGCGGTTTTTTGGGCTTGTTTTTGAATAAGATGTTGCTTATTGGGGTTTGGTTTTCATTCAGAGTAAAACCCCTTAATTATCTCTCAGCTCCCCACAATAAAGCACAACACAAGTGGTAGGCAGTTTGTCCTTTCCACATCCCCATTTCCTGATTATTGCAACTGTCTGAGTTAACTCGGCACACCCCAAACACACTCATGCCAGAGCCCAGAGTGACAGGGAAACAAGTGATGAGACTGTGAGAATGACTTGCAGTAAGTGAGCAAAATATGGGGGAAAAAAAGAGTGGGGCAAAGAATAACTGAATTGAGTAACTTTCCTTTCCAGAGTAAATTTCTGTTCTTGGACATCATGACACATTTTTTGACTGATGCATCTTATACTCCAGAGCAACTTACAGTCTGGAAAATATGGTACATAGTAATATCCATCCATCCATCCATCCATCCATCCATCCATCCATCCATCCATCCATCCATCCATCCATCCATCCCATTCCTTCCGTACAAAGTAGCGGGGAAGCTGGTACCGATCTCTAGCAGCCTACAGGCAAGACAGTTTGCCAGTCCATCACAGAGCTGGTAGTATCCATCGTATCCTATTTTATTTACCCTATATAAATAACAGTTAGTTAGTGCTCTTCTTATGATACCATTTTGTATCACAATCTCTGATGACAGTTGCAACCTTAATGTCCTTGTGTAGCCACTTTATTATTGCCGTGGCAATATCTTTCGAGCTTTTGCCATTATGGTGGACCCATCCACAACCCATCGTCTTGTTCTTTCTAAAGAAAGACGATTCTTTACCAAGATTTTTTTAGTACTTTAGAGACTGCTATAATAATATGAAAAAAATAACCTTTTTTTCTGTTATGTAATTCATTTACATGACAGGTGATCAACAGCAGATAAAAAAATCTTATTTTTTTGTAGCTCTGAAACGAAAAGTTCTGATTTTAGAGGTTCAATTTTCTAAAGGGTAATTTTTTACTCTTTTATCTTATCAAGGGAAGCCTATTTTCTGTTTAGCCCAAAAAGGCAAGTGAAAAAGAAAAAAAAAAAAAAGCATAGATCAGCAAATAACTGGGCATTTCATTTGAAAGTTAGATTTCAGGTTGATACAGTTGGAGGATGAACAAAGTCATAAAGAGGTTTAATCTCAGAGGTGAATCCATTCTCTCTCTAATGAACACCCAACATGATATAGATGTTTATAAACTTGTTAAACAACACTTACAGCCAGCTAAAGAAGCTTGATAGATGGAAATGTGGACTGTCTTTATTGGTCCAAGATTCTCAGTCACTTTATTGGAGCTGATGTCACTGGTTCTCTTGGCTCGGTTAAATGGTCTGAAACAGAGGACCGAGCCTGGAAAGGCAGTTGCTGGAGTCAGCACTGAAGGATCATCTATCAAGTGTACTCTGCAGGGTACCCCTCGTCTACCTGCATTTTCAAAGGATGGGGACTTTATAATTGGAGGTGTTTCCTCCATTCATTACCAACTTTACACCGTAATTTATAATTACTCTACCAAGCCTGAGCCTCCAAGATGCACAGGGAGGTTAGTAAGAAGTAGAGGTGGAATACAATGTTACATGTCTGCTTTGTGCTGCAATATCTGCTGTGATGCTGGGGAAAATAATAAGATATGTTAATTTTATAAATCTTTGTAATTACAAACATTCTTGATCTTAATTTACCATGCTGTGATTAATGCCTTGCACACTAATTAATTTAAACAAATTTGTTTGACTTCTAATTGAATGATGAAAGTAATTAATTAATCATTATCCATAAAATATACATTTATATATTTAAAATCGTGTTTAATTTAGATGTAATTTTTGTTAAAACTTTTAAAATTCCATATACAGGTTTACTATTTAACACAATATATTTAATTGAATACCACTTTATTTAAAAAGTTTTGGTATACAAGTGAATTACACCATGTTATATAATATTCTTTTTTTATTAATATTATAATATTCTAACATTTTCTATAAATATCATCAATCACCTTTATGATTTTGTCCAGCTTTAACGCCCGGGGTCTGCGCTTCTTTCGCACAATGATATTTGCCATTGATCAAATAAATAACAGCACAGAGCTGCTGCCTGGCATTAAACTCGGATATCAGATCTATGATTCCTGTGTCTCAGTGCCTGTCTCAGTGCATGTCGCGTTTCAGCTTTTGAATGGCCAGGATCCTGTGTTTTACAAAGACAGTAACTGTTCACAGTCTGGAGTGGTGATGGCTGCTGTGGGAGACTCTGGATCCACTCCATCCATCAGCATGTCACGCATCATGGGGCCTTTCAACATTCCTCTGGTAAAGATTCTAAGTCTATCATTACAATGTATAAATTTATGCTACCTTTGCTAATATTTTTCCTTCCTTTTTTTGTTTTCACTAAAGGTGAGCCACTTTGCAACTTGTGCCTGCCTTTCAGACAAGCAGCAATTCCCTACTTTTTTCAGGACGATTCCCAGTGATCAGTTTCAAGCTGATGCGCTGGCTAAGTTGGTGAAACACTTTGGTTGGACTTGGATAGGTGCTATCCACTCTGACTCAGATTATGGAAATAATGGCATGGCTTCTTTTCTTGAGGCAGCACTGAGGGAGGGGATCTGTGTGGAGTACACTGAATCCTTCTTTAGAACCAACCCACTGAGCAAGATCCAAAGAGTTGCAGATGTTATTCGTAGGTTTGTGCATATGTAGATTTGGCCTATTAATTTTGCTTTTGATATAGCATATTGGAAATCACGTTTGGTTTTATTTATGTTCACATAAAATTAGGGTCATAATCTTTATGCATCTTTTCAGAATGGGTTAAATTTGCTTAAATGCTGCTAGTTGAAGCCAATACATTTCATTGTCTCTCCAGATCAACAGCTATGGTTGTGGTGGCGTTTACAGCCTCCGGTGATATGAAGGTCTTATTAGAGGAGCTGGCTCGGGAACCGTCTCCACCTCGTCAGTGGATTGGGAGTGAATCCTGGGTTACTGACCCACTCTTAATGAGCTTCAGTTTCTGTGCAGGGGCCATCGGAGTTGCCATTCAGCAATCTGTCATCCCAGGTCTGAGAGACTTCCTTCTAGATCTCTCTCCCTCTGAAGTGGCTGCCTCTCCACTGCTCACTGAGTTCTGGGAGGATGCATTCAACTGCTCCCTGAGAACAAGTAAGAACGTTTTATTTATAAATGTTTTTTATGCTGGAATTTCTTTCTTTATAGAAGAAAATGAAAAAGAAAGTATTGACAGATTTGTCTATTTTCAATATTTCTGACATTTAAATAGACCATCTTCTGATATTTGTTAGTCCAAATTGAATATATTCTTCGGCGGCATCTCACCAAAGTTAAATGTTTTTTTATTTTATTTACTAATTTCTTCCTCGAAGGACATAAGATCTTAAATAGTAGCTAGAGCAGAAGACATTTATTGAATACTTTTTGCAGCCCTTATTTTTACCAACATGTTTTTTTTTTGTTTCGTTTTTTCACATTGGACATGATTCTGTTTTTATTTGTAGAGCTCTGTAGGGTTAATACAGAGTGAAAACAATATTGCTGCATGTACATTTAAATTAATATGATAATTTAACATAGCTGTTTATTTTCAAAATTTTAAATAACATAAGAAGCACCAGGTACTTTGTGTCCATGGCTAATTTATTTAGTTTTACAAAAGAATTATATCTCTCTCCTTTTTTTTGTCTTCAGCTGTGGATCCACCCAAGAGAGAGTGTGATGGGACTGAAGACATTAAAACCCTTAAAAGCCCATATACTGAAACATCTCAGCTAAGAATTTCTAACATGATTTACAAGGCTGTTTATGCAATAGCACATGCCATTCATAATGCTGTTTGTCAGAAAGAAAATGGAACCATTCAATGTGACAAACACATTAGACTGGAGCCCAAACAGGTCAGTCCATATATATAGAAACAAATCCCATAATTTTTCATGAGCCATTAGAGACTGGTAACATCCTATTAAATGTTAATTTTCAATTCAGTTTTTTTTATTTATATATCACCAATCACAACACATGTCGTCTCAAGGCACTTCACAAAGTCAGTTACATACATTCCAATTAATCCTAACCATTGAACAGTGCAGTCAGATTCAGTTATTTATTCAAATTGGATAAAAAGTTTTTCTATCTAAGGAAATCCAGCAGATTGCATCGAGTCAGAGATTTGTAGCAGTCACTCCTCTTGGACGAGCATGAAGCGACAGTGGACAGTCACTGGCGTTGAATTTGAAGCAATCCCTCATACATATAAGCTTTTTTTCAAAAAAAATTTAAAGGCTAGTGATTTTTTCTCTTTATGTCTTTTTTTACTTTGAAGGTTTTTATTGAATTAAAGAAAGTAAACTTCTCCAAGAATGGCTACCATGTCTCATTTGATGCTAATGGGGATCCAGTGGCTTTTTATGAGCTGGTAAACTGGCAGAAGAGTGAGAGTGGAGTTATTAAACTGGTTACAGTGGGATACTATGATGCATCACTGCCCAACAGCAAGGAGTTTCATATCAACAAGGAGTTAACCTGGGTGAAAGGGAGAACTGAAGTAAATATGCCTAAAAACAGTAATAGCGTAGTATATGAAGAGTGATCAATTGTTTTCTCAAAGCTGCTAGTAAAAATATTGAAATAATTTTTTTTCCTCTGTCTCTATGAAAGGTACCAGTGTCAGTTTGCTCTGAGAGTTGTCCTCCAGGAACTCATAAAGTCTTGCAAAAAGGGAAACCCATCTGCTGCTATGATTGTGTACCGTGTCCTGAAGGAGAGATCAGTAATATGACAGGTTAAGTCAAATGTTTTTTTTTTAAATAAATACATGTCCTTAAATACCTATATGTTAAGAACCCTATTTGTATTGTTTTTTTGTTTTTTTTTAGATTCTCCTGATTGCTTCCCATGCTCCAGAGAGTTTTGGCATAATGCAAAGAAAGATGCTTGTTTCCCCAAGCCAATTGAGTTTCTTTCCTATGAAGAAGTACTCTCTGTTTTCCTGGCAGCTTTCTCTGTTAGTGGGGCCTGTCTGGCCATCATTACGGCAGCGATCTTCTTCTACTACAGGACAACTCCGATTGTCAGAGCCAACAACTCTGAGCTGAGCTTCCTGCTCCTTTTCTCTCTGACGCTGTGTTTCTTATGTTCATTAACATTCATCGGAGCACCTTCTGAATGGTCCTGCATGCTGCGACACACAGCATTTGGCATCACCTTTGTCCTCTGTATCTCCTGTGTTCTTGGGAAAACTGTAGTGGTTTTAATGGCATTTAAAGCTACACTTCCTGGTAACAATGTGATGAAATGGTTTGGTCCTCCTCAGCAAAGAATGACTGTAGTGTCCCTAACATTTTTTCAAGTATTAATATGTACTGTGTGGTTGGTTTTTAGTCCTCCTTTCCCAATTAAAAATTTAGCCAGCTACAATGAGAAGATAATCCTGGAATGTTCATTAGGCTCTGCTGTTGGCTTCTGGGCTGTGCTTAGTTACATTGGCCTGCTGGCTATATTTTGCTTTGTGTTAGCTGTTCTAGCTCGGAAACTACCTGATAAGTTTAACGAAGCCAAACTGATAACCTTTAGCATGTTGATATTCTGTGCAGTCTGGATCACCTTCATCCCAGCATATGTCAGCTCTCCTGGAAAATATACTGTGGCTGTGGAGATATTTGCTATTCTGGCCTCCAGCTTTGGACTGATACTGTGCATATTTGCTCCAAAGTGCTTCATAATTTTGTTTCAACCAGAGAAGAACACCAAAAAATATTTGATGACCAAAAACTGATGGCAAATTACTGAAATATTGGCAGCAAAATTACAGAAGAAGTTCTGTAACTTCTTCTGTAAGAAGTTACAGAACGTCTTACAGGGAGGGGCGGGGGTTACAAAACTTCATATGCTGGTTGTATAAAAATATTACAGGTATAGAGTAGTCAGGCATTATGCCGTGTTGTTACAATACATCTTATCATACATCAAGTCACCATTATTTGTGTGGCACCATTAAGGTCATTATTTCCTTAATGGCCCTATTGTTTTGTGATAGTGCTGACTACAACTTTTAAAAATGTTACTTCCAACCATGTTCAAGAATTAAGAAGCCTTTTGGATATAGGGTGAAATGTCTTTAAGAAATGAGAAGTCCACTTGCCTTCTACCTAAGCACTTTAGAATTTCCAAAATACTAGCAGGAAATTTATCTCTGAACCGCAGCAGAAAAGCATGTGTTTCAAACATTTTTCTTCAATCTTGTTCAGTTCAGAAATAAACTGAATTAATAAAATTCAATTAAACAACTGTTTGATGCCTAGATGACAACATTTAAATTTGGTTTACAGTTAAATAGATTTGTAATCTCATGTGCATTAAGTTGTAATTTTCTTTTATAGTTTTTTAGTGCTTTTTTGATTTTGTTTTTGTTGCACGTTTCACAAGGATCTCTGAGGAATGAGGATCAATACTACCTCTGTCGTGTCAGTAAAAATGAACTCAATCAATAAATGTATACGTTTCTCACCAGTATATTGATTCTTTCTGTGTTGATATCATGCACACTTTATGACAATATTAATGCTCTTAAATACATTATTGAGTACAACTCTCTGTCTGGCTATCAAATAAATAAGTATCTACCAGACACATATACAGAGAACTACTAACTAACATTCATTCAAGTGTCAGACACTGCTTACTAACATTCAAATGGTGTCATCGCCATGCAGTCGACCTAGTCTTGTAACAACACGGCTACCGTGGCTACAACAAAGAGATGACTAACAAGATGGCAGATCCATTAGATCTTAGTAATAACAAGATAAATTTGAATCTTTCTATGAGACCTAGTCCTGGTTCATGACAAGGGAAACGTTAATTGCAGTGATTTATGTGCCTATCTCACAGGACGATTACCTGGCATGTTGGCAGCTGGCAGTTTTTATGTTAAATATTACTTATTTTCTTTCCCATACATGTCCTTCCAAATGCCTGACATGTAAAATGAGTCATCTTCTATTTACCGCAGTTGCCTCTTACAGGCTAGATTAGTCAGTTTACTAGAAAGTGATTTGGGCCAAATTGTCAGGGCGTGCGCATGGTGTGACACTTTAGCGAGAGAATGAGAGAACACGGGTGGGTGACTGTTTTAGATGATGCAACACAAAAGACCAGCCACAAGCACATATCAAACCCCATCACAGACCCCACACAAGAGTAAAAAAAAAACTTTTGTCTAGTGCGACAAAAATGCCAAAGCTGGAGTCTGATCGGCAACGGAACAAGACTAGAGTAAATATCGGGGCACTTATCAAGCAATGGAGAGAGCTCAGATCTGCCCTGGGAATGAAAAGGGAGCAGAATGTGGCTCTTTTTTTGCTAAAAAGGTAAGATACAAAAAATACACATTGTACATTGAACTAAACAAATGATAAAAGTTATCAAGAAATTAGAAATTAAAATCAGAATAGCTGTGTGCCTACTACACATAATGCTATGCTAGTTTCCTTGTTTTCAGTCTAGAGGGGTAGGCAACCTTTATTACCAAAAGAGCCATTTTGCTCCCTCTTCCAACAAAGAAAAATTGTCTGGAACCACAAAAGATAACTCAGTTAATAAACTTTAATTTTTATAATTTTTGTAAAATTACATTTGTATTAAATTAAAATAAAACATAACCTACTTTGATATAAAAAATAGTGTCTGCAGCTTAGTTGTTCTAATAAAAATTAGAAATATTTTTTGACGATTCCATTTCAGTGTGCTCTCATCCTTCTTGGGTTTCTTTCTCGGCCAGCAATCAAGGGAAGCACCTCAGCATACAAAAAGCTACATCAACCCTGAGTCTAAACTTCCTTTTTTTTTTTTTTTTTTTAGTTATAGCCAACTAAATGCTAGTGTTCATACTTGTTTAATGTGACATTTGTTTCTGATTCTCCATGCTGATCTTCCCTATGTCGGGTGACTCAAAACACATTCCTTCATGTGTTTTCCATCTGCAGGTTGACAGTCCCTGGTCAAGAGAGAAAGTTTGAAAGAATTATGAGAGGGGCCCCATTAGGGGAAGGCCTGGAGGTTGGGTGTCAAAAAATGAAAGTAGGGAGTACCTCTAGGCGTGTCAGACACTGCTTACTTTATTTGAATCAGCTTGGGCTTCTTGCTCCAGGTTTTGTCATGTCTCCTGGCTTTGCCTCTCTCTTGGCCAGAAAGGATGCCCAGCAGTGGCTCACATAGGTATTGTCTGCCAAGGGAGTTCACTCTGAGGCTGTAAGGCTATTGGAGATTTGGCTGTTTCTCTTTTTGAATTTAGGACTAAATTGCTAAACAAAAAACGATCTTGCTGAAAAAAAGACTAAAGATTTCTCTATTTCAATTCAATTCAGTTTATTTATATAGCGCCAATTAACAACACATGTCGTCTCAAGGCACTTCACAAAAGTCAGGGACATACATTCCAATTAATCCTAATCATTGAACAGTGCAGTCAGATTCAGTTATTTATTCAAATTGGATAAAAAGTTTTTCTGTCTAAGGAAACCCAGCAGATCGCATCCAGTCAGTGACTTGCAGCATTCCCTCCTCCCAGATGAGCATGTAGAGACAGTGGGCAGTCACTGGCATTGACTTTGCAGCAATCCCTCATACTGAGCATGCATGTAGCGACAGTGGAGAGGAAAAACTCCCTTTTAACAGGAAGAAACCTCCAGCAGATCCAGGCTCAGTGTGAGCGGCCATCTGCCACGACCGACTGGGGGTTTGAGAGAACAGAGCAGAGACACACAAATAACACAGAAGCACTGATCCAGGAGTACTTTCTATGGGAAGGAAAAGTAAATGTTAGTGGATGTAGCTCCTTTAGTCATTTCATCAAGAAAGAAAGAACAGATACACTCTGAGCCAGTTTTCAAGGTTAGAGTCTGAAAGAGAGCACATGGAGTTAGTCACAGTAAAAGCTCAGTCAATTGCCATGTCTAGGAGAGAGAAAGGGTTGAACACTGAAAGACAGGACCATGTGGGTCATCGGTAGAGGGTGAGCATTAAGTTGTTGCCAGCAGAAGGTTGGACAATGCCCCTCTCCAGAAAGGTGTCAGAGGTAGACACAGAGTCAGGCCAGGTTTAGCTTCTAAGAAGAGAAAAGAGAGAGAACAAAGTTAAAAGCTGAAATAACAGCAAATAATGCAAAATTGGAGAGTAGTGTAAGAATGTAGCGAAGAGGGTGAAAGTGGTCATTATGTCCTCCAGCAGCCTAAGCCTATAGCAGCCTAACTACAGAGATAGCTCAGGATAACCTAAGCCACTCTAACTATAAGCTTTATCAAAAAGGAAAGTTTTAAGCCTAACCTTAAAAGTAGACAGTTTGTCCATCTAGAGCCCACTGATGGTCATTGTTATACTAAAAACCACAACGATTGTGGTCAGATTGACCATAACCATTGGAAAAGAGAGGGGGTCATACAGGTAGCAGAAATGGAGGGTGTGTTTGCACCTCAACCATAACTGAGCCGGTTTAGGCTAAACCTGACTCCCACTTATTCCATCCAACAGGGAGGGAAGAAGACGGAGGTAAAAAATAAGGAAGATAGCTCAGGATAACCTAAGCCACTCTAACTATGAGCTTTATCAAAAAGGAATGTTTTAAGCCTAGCCTTAAAAGTAGACAGGGTGTCTGCCTCATGGACTGAAACTGGGAGCTGGTTCCACAGGAGAGGAGCCTGATAACTAAAGGATCTGCCTCCCATTCTACTTCTAGAGACTCTAGGAACCACCAGTAAGCCTGCAGTCTGAGAATGAAGTGCCCTGTTAGGAACGTATGGAACAATCAGATCTCTGATGTATGATGGACCTAAATCATTAAGGGCTTTATATGTGAGGAGGAGAATTTTAAATTTTATTCTGGATTTAACAGGGAGCCAATGAAGGGAAGCTAAAGTAGGGGAAACATGATCTCTCTTTTTAATTTTCATCAGAACTCTTAATGCAGCATTTTGAATCAGCTGAAGGCTTTTAACTGCATTTTGTGGACATCCTGATGGTAAAGAATTACAATAGTCCAACCTTAAAGTAACAAATGCATGGACTAGTTGTTCAGCATCACTCCTGGACAGGATATTTCTAATTTTGTCAATGTTCCGGAGATGAAAGAAGGAAGAAACCTGTTTAATACGGGATTTGAATGACATGTCCTGGTCAAAAATAACACCAAGGTTTTTTTTACTTTATTATCGGATGTCAATTTAATGCCATCCAGGTAAAGTGATTGACTAAGCAGTTTTTTTTTAAAAGACTCCGGTCCAAAGACGACAACTTCTGTCTTGTCTGAATTTAGAAGCAGAAAATTAAAATCATCCAAGTTTTTATGTCTTCAAGACATGCTTGTAGTCTATCTAACTGGTTGGGCTCATCAGGATTTATGGATAAGTAAAGCTGAGTATCATCAGCGTAACATTGAAAATTTATTCTATGCTGCCTGTTAATTTTACCTATTGGAAGCATATATATAGTAAAGAGAATTGGCCCAAGTACTGAACCCTGTGGTACTCCACAATTAACCCTGGAGTTTAAAGATGATTTATCATTTACATAAACAAACTGGAATCTGTCAGACAAATAAGATTTAAACCAGCCTAGCGCTGTTCCCCTGATCCCTACAGCATATTCCAGCCTTTCTAAGATAATATCGTGATCGACTGTATCAAATGCAGCACTGAGATCTAACAGAACCAGAACAGACACAAGTCCATTATCTGAGGCCATAAGAATATCATTAGTGACTTTCAGCAGAGCTGTTTCAGTGCTTTTGATGAGCTCTGCAACCTGACTGAAACTCTTCAAACAGGTCATTGCTGTGTAAATCCTCACACATTTGATTAGCAACTATTTTCTTAACAATTTCAGATAAGAATGGAAGATTGGATATAGATCTGTAATTTATTAAGTCATCTCGATCAAGTGAAGGTTTCTTAAGCAAATTACAGCTACCTTAAAAGCTTGTGGTACATATCCATTTACTAAGGATAAATTAATCATATCTAAAATGGGGCTGGTAATCAGAGGGAACACTTCCTTAAATAATTTGGTTGGGATTGGGTCTAACATACAAGTTGAAGGTTTAGATGAAGCTAATATTTCTGATAACTCAGGAAGCTTCACAGGATCAAAACAGTCCAAACACAGATCTGGTTCTACAGTTACTCCCAATGTTGTCTCACTTGCTGAGGATGAAGTAATCATCTTCGGGAGTATGTCAAAGATTTTCTTTTTAATAGAATTAATTTTATTTTGAAAGAATCCCATAAAGTCATGACTGCTGAGAGCTAAGGGAATGGATGGCTCAACAGAACTATGACTCTGTGTAAGTTTAGCAACTGTACTAAAGAGAAACCTAGGATTATTCTTGTTTTCTTCTGTTAATGATGAGAAATAAGCTGTTCTAGCTTGGTGAAGTGTCTTTTTATACAACAGTAGGCTATTTTTCCAGATTAAGTAGGAATCCTCTAGGTGTGTAGAGTGCCATTTTCTCTCCAATTTTTTAACATTGTGCTTTAAAGTACGCAGCTCTGAATTAAACCAGGGCGCTAGCCTCCTATGAATAATTACCTTCTTTTTCAATGGGGCTGCATTGTCTAATGCACCACACAATGATGAAGTAACACTATGAACAAGAGAATCAATTTGTGAAGGGGAAAAAACAAAATTATTGCCCTCCACTGTGTTTTTCTGTGATAATGAGGAAATCAAAAGTGGAAAGGATTCTTTAAAGGTTGTTGCAGCATTGTCTGATAATGATCTACCATGCTAATTCTTAAAATGCTCGTACTCATACTCGGCGTCTTCCGCTTGATCCGGGACCGGGTCGTGGGGGGCAGCGGACTCAGTAGAGACTCTCAGACCTCCCTCTACCCATACAGCTCCTCCATCTCCATCATTCCCTGGACAGCCGAGTGACATAGTCCCTCAAGCGTGTCCTGGGTGTTCCCTGGGCCTCTTCCTGGTGGGACATGCCAGGAACGTCTCCCAAGGGAGGGATCCAAGAGGCATCCGGTATAGATGCCCGAGCCACCTCAACTGGTGGCTCCACTCCGAGCTCCTCCCGGATGGCCAAGCTCCTCACCCTATCTCTAAGGCAGTGCCCGGCCAACCTACAGAGGAAGCTCATTTCAGTTGCTTGTATCTGGGATCTTGTTCTTTCAGTCATGACCCAAAGTTCTCTACTACTAACAAATTTGTTCTATACTACTTTGCATATGTATTTAGGGGCGGTGACCGGGCGGTCCAAGTGCCATGTGCCGCTACGTCAAATCCTCCGCAAGTTGGGATGTATGAAGGCTACGTGTGCGGTGACATGTCTACGCACAGTTTTGTACATTTGAATTTTTTTGTGCGCAGCAAGTTTTAGAATTTCTCCCTACCGCAAACTTTTAATATGAAAACTGCGCACAATTTCGTACATGAGGGCCCAGGACATCAGCGTAGCTTTTCTCAGGAGAGATAATGGAGGTGCTGGCTGAGCACCCAAAACAGGTGCGCTTTGATGTTGGTGTGGTCATGGGTGCAGCTTTTTGTGGTTTCTCCATTATGATGTTTTCAAAACATTGGTCCATGTAGCTCTCCAGGCTGTCCAAGGTTTCCTCATCCAGTTTGTTTTATTGGGAAAATATGAGACAGTGGTTAGTATTTTAAACGTTTCTATGTTTGGCTTGAGATTCTTGTGTTTGTTTGTTTACCAATATACCGCTATATTGCTTACGCACAGCTCTCGCGAGATCTCAGATGATCATCATTGTTTACTGTTTGTTGGATAGCATGCATACATTAAGACACCAATACTACAATGTGCTGCACTTTTTTTGTTGTGGTTTTATTGCAGTTATGAAATTTGTGTTAATTAATTTTCCTTTGTCAGTCAATGGAACTTGTCATTGATAATTTATTTATTATGGTGGTATTTGTCAGTCTATGGACACTGATACTGGCCTCAAGTTGAATTTTGTGAGGAAAGAAACCAAGAAATGGCCTCCAAGGCAATACTCTGAATGATTTAATATGATTTACTTCATGATGTGAACAATTTGGCTGCTGAAACATTTGCCCTTAGCTCAAATTGTGGCTGGATCCTAAACAAAATGTCAAGCTGACCTAATAGTAGGTTATGGGATACAATTTTTGACTCAAAAACAGAACAAAGAATACACTCGTGTGTGCATGAAAATTGTAGATGTTGTGCATAATGTGATGTTGACATTGCGAGTTCTGACGTGACTAGAGGATATGTGTCTATTTCTTTCCATGAGTTTCTATTTAACTGAGGTTTTTGTCAGAATGAAATCTCACAAGTCTGAGAAGTTATGCATCTTAAAAGTTTTAAAATAACAAATACTACAAAAACCAACTAAGTCTGTAATTAAGCAACCAATCTACTAATAATTTGCCATCAGTTTTTGTTCATCAAATATTTCTTGGTGTTCTTCTCTGGCTGAAACAAAATGATGAAGCACTTTGGAGCAAATATACACAGCATCAGTCCAAAGCTGGAGGCCAGAATGGCAAATATCTCCACTGCCACAGTAAATTTTCCAGGAGAGCTGATGTATGCTGGGATGAAGGTGATCCAGACTGCACAAAATATCAACATGCTGAAGGTTATCATCTTGGCTTCATTAAAATTATCAGGTAATTTCCGAGCTAGAACAGCTAACACAAAGCAAAAAACAGCCATCAGGCCGATGTAGCCGAGCACAGCCCAGAAGCCAACAGCAGAGCCTAATGCACATTCCAGTATAATCTTCTCCTTGTAGCTGGTTAGATTTTTCATTGGAAAGGGAGGGCTCACAACCAACCATGCAGTACATATTAGAACTTGAATAAAAGTAAAAAGTACTACAGTCATTCTTTGCTGTGGAGGACCAAACCATTTCATGACATTGTTACCAGGAAGTGTAGCTTTAAAAGCCATTAAAACCACTATTGTTTTCCCAAGAACACAGGAGATACAGAGGACAAAGGTGATGCCAAACGCTGTGTGTCGCAGCATGCAGGACCATTCAGATGGAGCTCCGATGAATGTTAGCGAACATAAGAAACACAGAGTCAGAGAGAAGAGAAGCAGGAAGCTCAGCTCAGAGTTGTTGGCTCTGACCATTGGAGTTGTTTTGTGATGATAGAAAACCACTGCTGTAATGATGGCCAAACAGGCTCCACTAACAGAGAAAGCAGCCAAGATGATTGACAGGACCTCATTAAAGGAAAGAAACTCAACTGGTTTGCGGAAACAAGCATCTCGCTTTGGATTCGGCCAGAACTCTTTGGAACACGGGAAGCAATCAGGAGTATCTAAAAGAATTTAAAAAATAGTTTCTAATACATAACTATTCAAGAATGTAATAGTATTTAAAACAGATTTGAATACCTGTCATATTACTAATCTCCCCTTCAGGACATGGTATACAATCATAGCAGCAGATGGGTTTTCTTTTTTGCAACACTTTATGAGTTCCTGGAGGACAACTCACAGAGCAAACTGACACCGGTACCTGAAACAGATAAAAGGAAAGAGTGTTTTTAAAGGCAGCTTTGACAAAGCAGTTTACAAACACTTCATTTGCTACATTTTGTTCTCAGGCTCCTTACTTGTGTACCACCTTCCACCCAGGTTAAGTTCCTGTTGATATGAAACTCTTGGCCCATGGGCAACGATGCATCATAGTACCCCACTGTAACCAGTTCAATAACTCCACTTTCACTCTTCTGCCAGTTGACCAGCTCATAAAAAGCCATCGGATCCCCTTTAGCATCGAATGAGACATGGTAGCCATTCTTAGAGAAGTTTACTTTTTTTAATTCAATAAAAACCTTCAAAGTAAAAAAAACAACATAAAGAGAGAAAATCAGTAAACTTAAAAATGAATGTTTAAAAGGCAGTTATCAGTTTCTAATGGCTCATGAAAAATTGAGGATTGAGTTTTCATATCTGTGGTCTGACCTGTTTGGGCTCCAGTTTGAAATGTTTGTCACAGTGTATGGTTGTATTTGTTTCCTGACATACTGCATTATGAATGGCATGTGCTATTGCATAAACAGCCTTGTACATCATGTTAGTAACTCTTAACTGAGATGTTTCAGTGTACGGGCTTTTAAGGGTTGTAATATCTTCTGTTCCATCACACTCTCTCTTGTCTGTGTTAGCAGCTGAAGACAAATAAATAGGAGAGATTAATAAAGATAGTGACAGGTTTTTTTTTTGTATCTGTTAAATGAAAGAAAAAAGAAAGAAAGAAAGAAAGAAAGAAAACCAAATTACAGAGAAAATGGTGAGTTTGAAATATATGAATTCATAAGTATAGACAGCACTATTGTATTGGAGCAAATGTAGATTTAGCTCTGCAAAATAAAATAAAAGTTGTTTTTATATCGTCCAATTACAATAAAACAAAAACAAAAAAGGTTGGTAAAAACAATTGTGGCTTCTGTCAAATTACTGCCTACTATAAATACCTCCTAATAAAGTATTCAGTTTAATAAATACTTTATCCTCTAGTAACGTTTCTGGATTTCCTAAAGCCAAAATTTAATAGGAACAATAATTAACGATTCACTAAGCAAATGAAAGATATTGAAATAATACTTAAACATATGAAAAGGGCAATATATTATTTATACAAACTATTAAACATAATATATCAAAGATAGCATAAAACAAAAATGAAATCTATGGTGTTTGTGAATGAGAAAATAATAAATTAACAAAAATGTTTTTTTGGTGAGATGCTACAGAAACGCATTTTAATGTCTATTTAAACATGTTAGTGAAACTTTGTTTTAAATATTTTTGTATTGAATATTATAGCATATAAAAGATTTTTCACTTTCTATCAAGCTGCAGTTGAATGCGTCCTCCCAGAACGCAGTAAGCAATGGGGAAGCAGCCACTTCAGAGAGAGAGAGATCCAGAAGGAAATCTCTCAGACCTGGGATGATAGATTGCTGAATGGCTACTCCTATGGCCCCTGCACAAAAACTGAAGCTCATCAAGTTTGGATCAGTAACCCAGGCCTCGCTTCCTATCCACTGACGAGGTGGCGGTGGATCCCGGGATAGCTCTTCTAACAAGACTTTCATTTCTCCAATAGCTGTAAACGCTACAACAACCACCGCTGTTGATCTAAAACGACATGAGTAAGTGTTAATTGATCAGACTACCATATGTAGCATTTAACCAAATTTAACTTACAATTTTCAGAATTTGAGGTGACCTTCAATATTATCTTCAATTTACAAAAAATAATCAACTGAATGAACAAACCTACGGATAACATCTGCAACTCTTTGAATCTTGCTTCGTGGGTTGCTTCTAAAGAAGGATTCAGTGTACTCCACACAGATCCCCTCTTTTAGTGCTGCCTCAAGAAAGGACGCCATTCCATTATTTCCATATTCTGAGTCCGAGTGGATGGCACCTATCCAAGTCCATCCAAAGTGTTTAACCAACTTAGCCAGCGCGTCGGCTTGGAACTGGTCACTGGGAATTGTTCTAAAAAAAGTTGGGAACTGCTGTTTATCTGACAGGCAGGAACAAGTTGCAAAGTGGCTCACCTATAGCAAAAACAGAAAAAGAAGAAGGGAAAATATTAGCATATGTAAACTAAATCTTACAAGTTTTATGATCCAGAATTTAAACTACCCACCAGAGGGATGTTGAAGGATCCCATTATGCGTGACATGCTGATGGATGGAGTGGATCCAGAGTCTCCCACAGCAGCCACCACCACTCCAGATTGGGAACAGTTACTGGCTTTGTAAAACACAGGATCCTGGCCATTTGATAGCTGAAATGCAACATCCACTGACACAGGGACCGAGACACAGGAATCATAGATCTGATATCCGAGTTTAATGCCAGGCAGCAGCTCTGTGCTGTTATTTATCTGCTCAATGGCAAAGATCATTGTGCGAAAGAAGCGCAGACCCCGGGCGTTAAAGCTGAATAAAATTGTAAAGGTGAATAAATCATTAAGGTGGAACAGTTTAACAAAATCTTGAAAAAAAAGGCTTATATAATTCAAAAGACATTTTATTGTGCAAAAAACCCCACACACAAATCAAAAAAGTTTGCTGTTGGAAAATAAATAACTATATAATAATATGCAATTCAACTGTACACCAAAAATAATAAAATAATAAATCTATTCAATTACATTCATTCTATTAAGCATAAAGCTATTGAATAAAATAAAAAAAATGAAACAAAGAACATGGATCCAAACTTAAACAGGATTTAAATTTAAATATTTACATTTTAATTTTAAAGGTAAACTGAATTCATTATTGTTATCATTCTAAAACAGTTAAATATAAATTCTATTTAAATGAATTGATGAACGTGTCAAAAATCAGGGCATGGTAATGCAAGAATGTATGTATTTATGAACACAAATATTTATAAAATAAACAAATGTTAATTTTTTTTTGCCACCATTATCAAACATCACAGCAAACACAAAACATATACATAAAATCCCTTTTCTTCCCTTTCACTTACTAACCTCCCTGTGCATTTTGGAGGCTCAGGCTTGGTGGTATAATTATAAACCACTGTGTAAAGTTGGTAACGAATGGAGGAAACACCTCCAATGATAAAGACCCCATCCTTTGAAAATGCAGGCATGCGAGGTGTACCCAGCAGAGTACACTTGAAAGATGAAGCCTCAGTACTGACTCCAGCAACAGTGAAAGCTTCTGCAGGCTCGGTCCTCTGTTTCAGAACATTTACAAACCCACCCAAGAGAACCAGTGACATCAGCTCCAATAAAGTAATTATGAACCTTGGCTCTGTAAGGAAAGTCCACATCTCCATCCCTCAAGATTCTTAGATGGGTGTAAATGTAAATGGGGTTTTAACATTTTATAGACATCTGTGGCATAGAAAGAGGGTGGGTTCACATCTATCTGTCTATCCATCCATCCATCCTTCCATCCATCCATCTGTTTTCTATACCCACTTTGCCCGTACAGAGTAGCTGGTGCCTATCTCCTGCGGTCTACGGGCAAGAGGCAGGTCCCTGGATCCTGGACAGGTTGCGAGCCCATTGCAGTCTGTCTATCTATTCAATTTGTTCAAATCAATATTATTGGATGAAATTCTTATTTTTCACAAATGTTTAGTTTTCAATGTATAATTTTCCTTAAAGATTTATTGCAGCAAGCTCGACAAACCCACTGGTGGGTTCGGCTGACACGCTGTTTTCTCTGCCCTAAAATCACGTCAGACACTGACTTTTTCCTAATTGTCTCAAAAGAGGAGGCTTTAATGTTTACAAAACAATTAGCCAACAATTCTTTTTGCAGCAATCTTTCATGTCTGGTATCATTACAAACTAGACACTTCTGTTTCCAACAAGGCATAGCTTGTACCTTCTCTAGTGACATCATATGCATGCATATCAGGTGCGCTAGGGCTGCGTAGATTTACAGGCTTATGGAACTAGCTTACGCTCTGCTTTGTTAGCTTCCGATGTTGTGTTAATTCTAAATAATTGATCATTAATAATGGCACAGAAAAGAAAAATTACTGGTTTGGAAATTTAGGGCGACATCTAGCAGACCAATGACATCGAAACAGACTATTCTTCGGAAAGCTATGTCGATTAGGATGAGGATGATGAAGATTAGTTCCGGAGGGGGTGCTCAGTTCAGTTGTTACTTTTTGTGTCCAGCAGGTTTACATTACGTCTGCTATTTTGACAATGTTTTACTTATTTTAGGTTTGTAATTACTCTTGTGCAGGACATATGTTTTGTAGGACATCTGTAAACAACAATCATCCACCCCTTCTCCAGAACAATGTACCTAATGTGTGGTTCAGTTATGCAGGCAAGACCTATCCAGGTACCAGGAAAAAATGTGGAACAGTGCAAGCGGCGCTACGCACAGTTGCTGTTGTTCCGATTAATTATTATGGTTATGAAATAGGTAACAAAATGAATTCCTGCTCCAGCAAAAGCTGCACGAGTTTAGCTTGGAGTAATAATATGTGGATCACTGAGATCATCTCATAGTCAAAAAAATCTAGATTCAAGTAAGATTACCTAAAGAATTGAATATTTAAAGTGCATTACATAAACTAGGTTTCATTAAATTATACAGAGAAATTTAAAAAAATTAAATCAATCCAAGAAAAGACGGATAAAAATAACATTTTATCAATAAAATGTATGTATCGTTACAATCAGTCTAATTTGCTTTAACTGACAAACTTGTGCAATGATTATAGCATTTGATTATTTAATAAATGACTACGTCTATTAACGGCTGCATGGCAATGGCAGCACTGTTGCCTTGCAGCAAGAAGGTCTTGGGTTTGACTCCCAGTCGGGGGTCTTTCTGCATAGAGATTGCATGGGTGGGTTCTCTCTGGGTACTCCAGCTTCCTCCCACAGTCCAAAAACATGACTGTTAGGTTAATTGGTACCTCTAAATTGCCCTTAAGTGTGACTGAGAGTGTGCATGGTTGTTTGTCCTGTCTGTGACCTGCCCATATACTGCTGGAGATAGGCACCAGCTTCCCCGTGACCCACTATGGAAGTAGAAAATGACTGACTACGCCTATTAATACAAATATGTCATCTTGTGTCAGTGCAATGGTGTCCTTGTTCATGTGTGCATTAATAACTGAAACACATTTTTTTTTATAATAAACTGTTACTTTTTCATACAAGAATGTAATAAGTGACAAATAGTCATGAAGACTCTCAGTTGGAAGAGACTGTTCTAGACACTATGAATTTTGAAAAGTAACCAATTTTAAGTATGCCAAGTATAAAACTGAAAAGTTAATTTGCTGTAACTGTTAAATCTGTATTTCAAAATGTAGGTATTGTCAAAGGTTTTGGCAATACTTTTTGACCAATTGTGGTATTTAATTATTTAATCAGTTTGAGTCACCCCATGTTATAAAACAGCAAAAGTTTTCTTAGATTTACCAGGCACATTAGGTGTATTTGCACAAAGTATTGGATCGGGATCGCCGATATCAGCCTGAATTTTACTCAGTATCGGATCGGAGAGAAAATCCGTTGTATCGGACATTACTACAGTCGCAGCCGGAATGAGACCTAGCGGAGGGAGAAACGTGCCTTTTGGTGAGAGATTGCAGCTCTGACTCCTCCTCCCTTTGTGCTTTGTTAGGAATAGGTTAGTGTGATTTTGAAAGGTGCAGAGATTCATACAGGCATCTGTGTACATTTAAGTGTCCATGTTCACTTCATGGCTGGGGTCCCAACTATGTTTATTTTTACTGGTTTTAAAAAGTGAATCAGCTGCCTCCTTAGTGTACAAGATATGTGTTAAATAACCTTACGCACTTGAATCGGTGATGTAGCAGCTGCATTATATTGCTAAAGATCTTACATCACACAAATGAATCAATGAATTTTGGTGTTCCTTCCACTGGCTTCCATGGCTGCAGATGTATAAAGTTTGGTGTGGAGAAACTTGACTGAGCTACACAGAGTCCTGACCTGAACCTTCTTGAGATGAATTAGAGTGGAGGCTGAAATTCCGGTTTTCTCATGTAAATATGGACACAGTCTATGGAAGATGTTTGCAGAATAGTTAAAGACTTCTCTCTGACAACCGTTTGAGGCATGTCAAACAACATGTGGCAAGTATTGAGTCCTTAAGGGTCATGACACTGGCCACGTTGCTAGACCCAAGGTTCAAAACTATTGGCTTTCTGAGCCAACACATTTACAAAAGGCAGTACGACAGTTATGTCAGGTTCAAACAACCTAAAATACTTATAACATCACAACAAGAAGAGAAAGACAAATAATTAGTTTCTCGCTGCGAGGAGAATGGACAGATGTGCTTTCAGTTACAAATCTCCTACCGCTCTGAAAACCATCTGTCCGCACCTCTGTTTTTATTATCTTTCGGGGTTCCCTAGTTACAATTAACATTGCTGCTCTGAAGGGTGAGATAAACAGCTGCAACGTAATCAGGTCATATACATCATTATCTCGTAACAGCACACTTCCACAGTCTCCCCCATCTTAAGATCAGTGTGTCCTTTGTTCAACACAAACAGCCACCATCTTTATGACATCCTCAACTGTGACTTCTTCCTTCCCAGCTCCTCCTTTGATCCTTGACTGCAAACAACTCAACACATCCTTACTCACACATAGAGCATGAAAGGTTATAAAGATCAAATAGTAAAGTTAAAGAAAAGGAAAAATATAAGATGATAGGAAAAATATAAGATAAAACTACATACAATTATTCCAACATTTCCCCACTGTTTATCTTATATTTGCTCATATCACTTAAACAGCCACTTCATTTGGATTTTTTAACTGTAAGATAATTTTTCATGAGTACAAAGACAATTATACTCAGAGGCACTTACTGACATTTAAACCACAGAATCACGTAGAAATGGATCTGGGTACAGGTCAGAAAAGTGGTCAGTCGGATCATCATTATCTTCATCATCCTGATGTTTAAGTAACGGATAGAGTTGGATAACTCTGCCTTCCATAGTAGAAATAGCTGTGGTGATGAGACGGTTAAGAAGAGAACGAAGACAGGGAATACAACAACATCCACACAATGTCGAAATTGCAGCAAAGGAAATTATTACTGATGAAACAAAAATTTTATACTTCCCAAACACATCCAGCCAGGAGTCCCACATCGAGGTGTCTACTCCACAATGCTCCTTCATTTTGCCATTTAGAGATCTCAAACCTTCTATGGCTTTAGTTTGGCTGCCGTTAGCAGCAGTGTTGTGAGGTATGAATGTGCAGCATTTTTCTCCAAAAATTGCACAAACTCCTCCTTTTTCAGCTAGCAACATGTCCAAAGCAATTCTATTCTGGAATGCCATCAGGGAAGTTGAAGCCAATTAGTCATGGACAGCTTCAAACCCGCTTTGTTTCCAATTTCTTAGTTTTTGAACATTGTAGTGAATATAGTTGATTCTGTCTACGTTTGTGTTCATTGTACACCACCAACAGATACTTGATTCAAATCTTGTGGCTACTTGATGAGTTAATTTATCTTCATCTATAGCATCTATGTACGTAGAGTCTTTCTTAGTCTGCCAAGCTGCTGCTCTGCACTTTCTATTACGCCAGTCATGTGGGGTTACACTAGATAGTCCACGTGTTACCTCATCTACTGACATAGGATATACTGAAACTGGTAACAATAAAGTAACTAGAGCACAGAGTCCCGTTACTTTTGAAGGTAATCAATCAAACAACCTGTCGTTACCACACCACCACCAAATGTCTCCTCTCAAGACTGGTTTAAAATACTTATTTACTTTTACAATTGCAGTTCACCATACTGCAGTGAGATTTTCCAATTTGTTGCCTCTCTGTCATATTTATACATGTGTAGTTTCCAGTGGTGACCCGTTTATGGAATACTGGTTTGTTCTTATCTGCTGTAGTTAATGAAAAAATAGAATCCCAGTGCTGACACTTTTCATTAGGATTGGTTTGATTCATTACTTCAATCACACAGGGATGTGGTATCACAGCTGGAATTACTTGTAACAAAGGCCTGGGACTCATACACACAACACAATCTCTTTTAGTCATGTTAGCCACTTGCTCTACCATCAATAACCAGTTATTATTTGTTCCCTATACTCCAGTAATAACTTGGAACCAGTCATCTGCGGTTGAGTTTCCTAGCATAATTTTTACTCTCTTCTCTGTGGTCTTAGGGGAGAGAGTTGTTTCAGTTTTTATTCACAAACAAAAAGGTCAAAGTTTGAGTCTGACCCTGAAACCCAGGCCCACAGGAGAAAACCCCAACATTTTCCTCCTGATGAAACGTAGTCGGGAGGAAATAGAGTTATGCGTGAGGTTAATGGTTACCTGGATTGCATTATCACCTTTATGGAATCTGAACAACTTCTTTTGATGACTAGCATAAGCAGTGGTGCCCCACTTGTGGGTGTCCAATTGTTTCCTTCATCAGCTACCATCGTGGACCATGAGGTGTCTCTTCTGTCATTAATTAAGTCCAATTTATAACTTCTATAATCCTGTCCTTTCCTTCCTCGTTTGGTCAAGCTAATGAGTGGGATCAGCACTACAGCTGTGGTATTAGATTTCACACACACTTGAATGCCATAAGTATAAGAAGTTTGTTTAGTACACATAGTTGGGTTATCTTGCCTTCCTTGGTTTAACGCTACTTGTTTCATATGACTCATAGCAGGTGTTGTTTCATTCTGATTTATCTTGACTGGTTCCCAGAGGTACCAGAAAATAAGAAAATCAAATGAGGAAAAATATAAATGCCCAGCAACGGAATGCATTGCTTATCCATCTAAGAGTCATTTTGGCTGAAATTTTGACTCCTCTAAGTGCTTCCAGTGTCTTAATTTTCTTCACAGAAATTCGGGTCTCTCCAGCCTCTAAATGTCTGGGTCCACCCTATTATCAGTCTGTAAATCACTTCCCCTGGCAGAGTTTTCAACCGAAATGACCTTTTTACAATGTGTAAGGTGAATCCAAGTTGACCTCTCAGCTATTTTTACTGTTGTAGGAGTGGTTAGTAATACCTGATATCGGCCCTCCCACTTAGGTGAATACCAGTGTTTCTTCTTTACACTCCTTATTAACACCCAGTCTCCTGGTTCCACTAGTTAGTTTTCCTGCAGGGAAATAGAACATTCCTCATTAGTTTGAATTTGTTTCTGTTGCTTTTCCAACATACTCCTCATATAATCAGCTAGGTTGGCTTCTTCATCTAACTCCCACTGATTTTTGAACTGTGGTAATCTGTATGGTCTTCCAAATAACGTTTCATAGGGTGTTAGCCCTAAGGTACTTGTAATGTTTATATATAGTTTTACTAGATCTAGACACTGCGTCCATGGTCTTCCTGTCTCTTCAATACACTTTTTCAGGTGGTTCTTTATAGTCCCATTCATTCTTTCCACTAATCCAGCGCTTTGAGGTTGGTAAGCGCAATGGTTTCTCAGATTTATGTGAAACATAATTCCTATTTTCTTTATTATTTGATTTACAAAATGGGCTCCATTATCACTATATAGTTTCTCTGGAATCCCATATCTGGGAATGACATCTTTACACTGCTTTTGCTACAGTTAAGGAATCTGGATGTTTAGTTGGGAATAGTTCTATCCATATAGAAAATGCATCTATAATGACTAAACAGAACTTTTTCCCTTCACTGTGGTTTAACTCAATAAAATCCATATGAATTGTTTGGAAAGGGTATCTTGGTTTTGGAAATTGTCCCCTTCATGGTCTTAAATTCCCTTGTGGATTGTGTTTTGCACATGTTAAACATGTTCTACAAAAAGCTTTTGAATAAGAATTAAATCCATATGTTGTATAATATTTATGTATCTGTCCTACCATTCTTCCCGTTGAGACATGTGAAACACCATGGCTCAATACTGCTGCCCATTTGTATAGGTTTTTTGGTAAGATACGCTTATTATCTGGTCACATATAGATTTCATCTTTTAATGCAGCTCCATGATTTGCCACATTGCTATCTCCTGTGGTGGGTTTTGTTGTTGCTTCTCTTTTAACACAATATTGTCTATACTATGCTGTTTTTCCATAAATAATATTTTAATTTGTCCTGCTGCAGCCGCTTTTGCTGTCTTATCTGCAAATGCATTCCCTTTTATGATATCATTTGTGCCAGAAGTGTGAGCTGCACACTTACAGACTGCTAATTTTCCAGGGAGGTGTACTGATTTCAGTAAGTTTTTTAACAAATCAGCATGCGTTACTGGTTTCCCAGTAGATGTTACCATGCCTCTATTTTTCCAATATTGAGCAAATGTATGCACTGTTGCAAATGCATATTGACTATCAGTATAAATAGTTACTTCCTCATTTGCATATAGTTTGCAGGCCTCGGTTAGCGCAATTAGCTCTGCAGCCTGTGCAGAATAATTTGAAGGTAATTGTTCCGCTTTTAACACTGTATGTTTCGTCACTACTGCATATCCTGTTTGTGTCTTCCCCCTCTCATCTTTTCTGGAGGAACCATCCACATAAACTATTTCGCCCTGTACCAAAGGTTGATCCTGCAAATCACTTCTAGTTTTTGCTTCTTTTTCTGCTAATTCTTGACAATCATGTTGAATTCCATCTTCAGGTGTGGGTAACAATGTTGCTGAGTTTAAAGTGATGCACCTTTCTATAGTTAAGTGTGGTTGTGACAGTAAGGTTGACATGCAGGACAAATGTCTAGCAGGTGATGGAAAGGTCATATTTGTTTGCAGCAATAATGCTGAAACTGCATGGGGAACTCCTAAAGTTAAAGGGTGAAATAACACTACTTCAACTGCCATTGAGGCTGCAATTACAGCTCTCACACAATATGGTTGCGCACACGCAACACTATCTAGTTTTGAAGAGAAATAGGCTATTGGTTTCATTTTATCTCCATGTATGAACCAGAACTGAAGTCATAAAATGTCCCTAGCAATCTACCATCTGAACAAAGGGTTTACTATAGTCTGGTAATGCTAAAGCAGTACTGGAAACTACAACTTGTTTTATGTTGGTAAATGCTTCTTCAGCTTCTACACTCCATTTCAGTTCAAACATAATTTTCAACTCTTCCTCATACATTAGTTTGTTTAATGGAATCACTATTTCTGCATAATTTGGCACCCAGTTTCTACCATAATTAATTAGTCCAAGGAAGGATATCATTTGCTTTTTTGTTACTGGTTTTGGAACTTGCAATATTGCAGTCTTTCTTTCTTCTACTATTGTGCGTCCCCTGCGCTAAGATTGTGGCCAAGGTAGTTAACCTCATTTTTGCACAACTGTAGTTTGTTTTTACTGACTTTGTGTCCCTTTTCTGCTAAATGTTTCAATAATGCTATTGTATCATTTTTACAGGTCTCCTCATCAGGAGAGGCTAATAGCACATCGTCAACATATAGTAAAACCTGACTACCTCCTGGAGGGTCAAACTAGGCCATGCTTGCACTCATCACCTGAGAGTATATAGTTGGACTTTCACAGTAGCCTTGAGGTAGTCTGGTATAAGTATATCTTTGTCCCTCAAAAGTGAATGCAAACCAGAACTGACTTTTTATCTATAGGTACAGAGAAAAATGCATTGCTTATATCAACTACAGTAAATATTCTAGCATCTGGTCTTAGGGAATTTAATAATGTATAAGGATCAGGAACACACGGTGCTCTCTGAACAACTGCATTATTAACTGCCTGTGGGTCTTGTACCATGCGCCATCCTGTTGATGGAGCTTGTTTTTTAACTGGAAAAATGGGGGTGTTACATGGTGAGTCCTCGCATTTTATTATCACCCCTGCAGTTATTAAATCCTTTATTACTGGTTTTATTCCTTCACGTGCATCATGTTTCAAAGGGTATTGTTTTACACTGGGCCTGTATTCTGTTTTTGCCCTGATTTGGACAGGTAACGCTCCTTTTACTAAGCCTACGTTACGTCAGTAAGGTCTTTTGACCATAACTTATCAGGGACTTCATTCAAGAACTGTTCCTCCTGTTCAGTAAGGTATATTTCTCATTGTTGCTTTGTATGCAAATGTATCCCTTCCTGCACTGTCACTGTCCAGAATAATGGCTTCCTAGTTAATCCTGTGGATGCACTGATTTCTGTATTCATTGTTGTTGCAAACCAGTCTGTGGCATCTTTTCCCCTCTGAACTATTCTTCTCATGGCCTGCCACTTGAGTTCTTTATCCTTGAATAAAGATATCTGTGGAGGTGTCCACATTTTGCAGAGCTTCCTAGTGTCTTCCGCTAACACTACTTCAGCAACTGACGTACTGTTCCCATCTGCATAAACATAAGTTACCATGACTTTTGTAGGGGTTACTTTAATTAATGCTTCTTCATAGGTTTTATCTGGTCCAGGAGTATTTTTATACCACAAGGGAATATGTATATCATCTGGTGTCATCTGATCTTGTAGTCGAGTAATGACATTTCTTCCTTCTGTTAATAAATCTGTCTTTATGTCTAGGGGTGGTTTGTTTGGAACATTAGAATAGATAGCTGACATGACTGTCCATTGGGATCTCTTATCCAAACTGGTTCAGACTCACATACTTGTGTCAATTTCCCACTAGCTGACCTTACTGTTAATTGCTGATCACTAGGTCTGGAATTTGGGATTGTTTCTCTACAGGTAGTCCTGCATGCTCCGGTATCACAAAGAAAAGTAGTTGATTTTCCATTCACCAGTAAGGTAACTTCAGGTTTAATGCTATCTAGAGAGAGAAGGTCCTGGAAATTTAGAAGGACATCCTACCCCTGTGTTTTTGGTTTTTTGTTTTCATTGGTGTCTGAGGTACTAGGAACAATTTAACTTGTTTTCTGTCCTAGTCATGCTGAAAAAAGGTGCTGGCTATCTTTTTCTGTTTTTTTTTTTTATCCTTCATTACTTTTTCTGCATGGAGGGCATGATTAACATAGTCTTCTAGATTTGCTGTGGGGAACCCTATAAAATGTCTCCTTACCCAGGTATTAATTGCATCCCTGGAACCAGCATGTAGTGCATTTTTTAACTGCTGTCGATAGGCTGCTTGTTCGTTTTCATCTTCTTGCAGACCACTGTGTATTTTAAACACTTTTGTCAGTCTAATCCTATATTCTTCAAAAGGCTCTTCCTCTTTTTGTTTCACTCTGGCTATTTCTGCGTAGTCAGATCTGCGTCTGTATCTAACTAAGCCTATCGATTAATCCCCTCAATCTGTTTGTTCTGCTGTTAAAGAGAGTAAAATATTTTCTAAGGTTACACAGAAAAAAACGTGTCGTGCTATGAACCTCCGTGACAAGCTGTATCAACAGCCTCCAGCGTCTCAAAACAATAACAAAAACAATTAACACAAATAAAACATACATGAGGTATAGCCATGGTGGGGATGGATTTATTCACCAAATGGACTCATTTTAGCCCATCCAATCCTGTCAAACCTCATCAGATCTTTGGTACAAAACAAAAACTTTCCACCTACTCTTTTTACTCACTTTCTTTTGTCCTGCTGTTCTACTTTGCAAGTCCATCAAAAATTACTTCTTAGTACTCCGACCTTTTCTGCTTTCCACAAAAACGTCCATTCTTATCTTCTGCATCACATCTGTCTCTTTTTAGTTACTTTTAACCAATAATCTACATCATCCTAACTTTCTTTTTCCATTTTTCTTAAATCACGTTTTGTACTTTTAATTATTGCATGTTGTAGATTAACTAGTTTAATCGACCATCATAATGACATGTGGTTATCCATTTATCTAAATATTTTAATTTTAATATTTTAATTTGATCCTGTGCTTCTACAAATTTCCAATCTTTGCATTGTAATTCATTTTTTAGTTTATTTTAACTCGCCCCTTTTCCCATTTTTTATTTTTTTTTATTTGGTCCAGTATATAAATACCTAGGGTATTCTAAATGCTGGATTATTCTGCTCAGTAGGGTGACAGAAAAATCTCCTTTTGTGGTAATTCTCACTTCAACTCTTTCAAGTGGAGAATTCTTGCCTTTGCATCCACAAAAGTTAGTCACTTACAATCCTTCTGCTTTGGTATGAGGCAAAACCTAGTGGTTTAAATCCTCCATTCATTTCTCACATTCACACTTTTTTTAAACATGGAATTTTCTTAGTATTTTTGTTTAAATACCTAAACAGGACTCCGCAGTCCTTGAAACACGGAATTTTCAGTATTACTTCTTAATACCGACTGTTCAGACTGCTGTGAAAAAGTCGGATGTAGGTCACATATGTGCAACAAAATGGATTTGGCCCTGCAGCATTTTTATCAATCACTTATTTTATTCTGTTCATTTCTTTTTTAGGTACCACTAAAGGCTGTGCTTTCCTCAAACGATGCAATCTTTTAGAACTTGGCTAGATCATGGTTTAATAAAAATCCTTTCGGGGTAGGGAAATAAGAATCCTGCTACATTTATTTTGTACTCGTACTCGTCGTCTTCCGCTTTAGGCCAGCAGACTCAGCAGAGACGCCCAGATGTTTCTCTCCCCAGACACCTCCTCCAGCTCCTCTGGGGGGAGCCAAAGGCGTTCCCAGGCCAGCCGAGAGACACAGTCCATCCAGTGTGTCCTGGGTCGTCCGCTGGGCCTCCTCTCGGTGGGTCGTGCCTGGAACACCTCCCAAGGAAGGCGTCCAGGAGGCATCCGGTATAGAAGCCCGAGCCACCTCAACTGGCTCCTCTTGATGTGGAGGAGCAGCGGCTCTACTCCGAGCCCCTCCCGGATGGCTGAGCTGCTCACCCTATCTCTAAGGGAGTGCCCGGCCACCCTTGGACTCTCCTCTCCAATACCCTACGGAGGAAGCTCATTTCAGCCGCTTGTATCCGGGAGTTGTACTTTCGGTCATGACCCAAAGTTCATGTCCATAGATTAGGGTAGGAACGTAGACCGACCGGTAAATCGAGAGCTTTGCTTTTTGGCTCAGCTCTCTCTTCACCACAACGGACCGGCACAGCGCCCCCATTACTGCGGCAGCCTCACCGATCTGTCTGTCAATCTCCCGCTTCATTCTTCCCCCACTTGTGAACAAGACCCCGAAATGCTAAAACTCCTCCACTTGAGGCAGGAACTCCCCTCCAACCTGAAGAGGACAAGCCACCCTTTTCCGGTCAAGAACCATGGCCTCGGACTTGGAGGATCTGATCCTCATCCCAGCTGCTTCACACTCGGCTGAGAACCGCCTCAGCACATGCTGTAGGTCTTGCTAGAGGGGGCCAGCAGGACCACATCATCTGCAAAAAGAAGAGACGAAATCCACTGGTCCCCAAACCAGACCGCCTCCGGCCCTTGGCTGCGTCTAGAAATCCTGTCCATAAAAGTTATGAACAGGACCGGTGACAAAGGGCAGCCCTGCCGGAGTCCAACATGCACTGGGAACATGTCCGACTTAGTGCCGGCAATGCGAACCAAATTCCTGCTCCGCTTGTACAGAGACTGGATGGCCCTTAGTAAAGGGCCCCCGATTCCATACTCCTGGAGCAACCCCACAGGGCATCACGAGGGACACAGTCGAATGCTTTCTCCAGGTCCACAAAACACATGTGGACTGGTTGGGTAAACTCCCATGAACCCTCGAGTACCCTGTAGAGGGTATAGAGCTGGTCCAGTGTTCCATGGCCGGGACGAAAACCACACTGCTCCTCCTGAAGCCGAGGTTCGACTATCAGCCGGACTCTCCTCTCCAATACCCTGGCATAGGCCTTACCAGGGAGGCTGAGGAGTGTGATCCCCCTGTAGTTGGAACACACCCTCCGGTCACCCTTCTTAAGAAGGGGGACCACCATCCCAGTGTGCCAGTCCATAGGCACTGTCCCTGACCGCCATGCAATGTTAAAGAGGCGTGTCAACCATGACAGCCCCACAACAGAGACTGAGAGACTTGAGGTACTCAGGGCGGATCTCATCCACCCCCAAAGCCCTGCCATCGCGTAGCTTTTTAACCACCTCGGTGACATCAGCCTGGGTGATGAAAGAGACCAACCCCGAGTCCCCAGCCTCTGTTTCCACAAGGGAATGCGTGATGGCAGGATTGAGGAGATCCTCGAAGTACTCCTTCCACCGCCCGATAATGTCCCCAGTCGAGGTCAGCAGCTCCCCAGCCCCACTGTAAACAGCGTTGGCGAAGCACTGCTTCCCCCTCCTGAGGCGCCGGACGGTTAGCCAGAATCACTTCGAGGCCAACCGGTAGTCCTTCTCCATGGCCTCGCCGTACTCATCCCAGGCCCGAGTTTTTTGCCTCTGCCACCGCCCGGGCCACGGCACGCTTGGCCTCAGGAGTCCCACAAGCCAACCACAGCCGATAGGACTCCTTCTTCAGCTTACTGCTGGTGTCCACCACCGGGTTCGTGGATTGCTGCGGCGACAGGCACCGCAGACCTTACAGCCACAGCTACGGGCAGCAGCATCGACAATAGATGATGAGAACATGGTCCGCTCGAACCCTATGTCTCCAACATCCCTCTGAATCTGGTCAAAGCTCTCCCGGAGGTGATAGTTGAATAAATCCCTGGCCAAGGGCCCCACCAGACGTTCCCAGCAGACCCTCACAATGCGCTTGGGCCTGCCAAGTCTGTTCGGCTTTCTCCTCCTCCAGCGGATCCAACTCACCACCAGGTGGTGATCAGTGAAAAGCTCAGCCCCTCTCTTCACCTGAGTGTCAAAAACATGCGGCCGAAGGTCTGATGGTACGACAACAAAGTCGATCATTGGTCTCCTGCCTAGGGTGTCCTGGTGCCAAGTGCACTGATGGACACCCTTATGTTTGAACATGGTGTTCATTATGGACAATCCTTGACTAGCACAGAAGTCCAATAACAAAACACCACTAGGATTCAGATTTGGGGAGGCCATTCCTCCCGATCACGCCTCTCTAGGTGTCACTATCATTTCCCACATGGGCGTTGAAGTCCCGCAGCAGAATAATGGAGTCCCCGGGAGGGGCACTATCCAGCACCCCGACAGGGACACCAAGAAGGCCAGGTACTCCGCACTACCACTTGGCTGTATGCTGAAAGTGCTGTTAACAAGATGGCGTCGACGATGGCAGCCTCAGAGCTTCGCTCTCTCTTTGTTTTTGTATTTTGTGTGTTTTTATGTTTTTCGAGCCACAGTTCTGTGGTGTCGGGCCACAATCCTGTAGTCTCATTCAGTAGAGAGGAACTTCTCAACATCAGAGAGTTCTCTCTTGGGTTTTTTTCACCATCTTTCATCGATCCGAGGTTCACTGAGCTCCTGGCAAGCGGAGCTGCGGCTCTATATGGGATCCTGCGCCGAAAACGGCGGAGGGGAAAGCGTGCTGGCACGCTGGTAAAGCTCCGCAAAAGAGGACTTCGCACACCACTGCCTTCAATCCACCTGGCAAATGTCCGCTCTCTCAACAACAAGATGGACGAGCTGCTTCTTCTCACCGGTAAAAACACGGACCTCCGCGGATCAGCGGTTCTCTGCTTCACCGAGACATGGCTGAGTGAAAACATCCCGGACCGCGCACTGCTGTTGCCGGACCTCCAGCTGCTCAGATCGGATCGCAGCGCGGAGCTATCGGGGAAGAGACGAGGAGGCGGAATCTGCTTTTATATAAATGAAGGTTGGTGCAGAGACGTAAAAGTGCTGGGACAAACATGTAGCCCGGATCTGGAGTCATTTTCCATAATCTGTAAGCCGTTTTATTCACCGAGAGAGTTTTCCTCGTTTTTAATAATCGGCTCATATTTTCCACCGCATGGCTGCACTTCTACCATGGAAAAACATCTTGCTGAGCTGATTACTGATGTGGAGATAAAATACATGGACTATTTCATCATAATACTGTGAGATTTTAACAGCGCAAACCTCTCAAATGAACTCCCCAAATACAAACAGCATATTAAGTGTCCCACCAGAAACAAAAACACACTGGACCATTGTTACACAGCTTTAAAGGACTCATATCATGCTGTTACCAGGGCTGCTCTGGGTTTTTCGGATCATTATCTAATCCACCTCATCCCAACCTACAGACACAGACTAAGAGCTTCCAAACCCAAGGTTCACACTGTTAAGAAGTGGACTGAGGAATCAAAGCAGATGCTACAGGCCTGCTTTGAATGCACAGACTGGACTGTTTTTGAAACCTCAGCCACTGACTTAAACAAACTAACTGATGTGGTGACATCATAAATCAGTTTCTGTGAGGACATGTGTGTGCAGACCAAGACCTTCTGCACCTTTGGGAACAATAAACCATGGTTTACTCCACACCTCAGGAATCTGCGCAGGGAAAAGGAAGAAGCTCACAGCAGTGGAGATTGGTTGCGGTACAGGCAGGCCAGGAACAAACTAACAAAAGAGATCAAAGCAGCTAAGAGAAGCTACAGTGAGAAGCTTAAGAACAGCCTTTCTACTGGTGACACTTCGGCTGTATGGACTGGTCTGAGAAACCTGACTGCTTACAAGAGCCTCTCCACCCATCCTGAACAGAGTCGTCTCCTGGCCAACCGTCTGAATGGCTTCTAATGCAGACATGACAAGAAGCCATTCACACCTCAAATCTTCCCCTCTACATCCCATTCAGGAACAAATTCCTCCCATAAAGCAACCAACCCCCCACCATCAGATCCTCTGCCTGCACTAAAGATCTCAGAAGAAGAGGTAAACAGGCTCTTTCAGCGCATGAAAACAAAGAAAGCTGGAGGACCTGATAACGTCTCCCCATCATGCCTGAAAGCCTGCGCACATCAACTTGCTCCGATCTTCAACAAATCCCTGGAGAAATGTGAGGTCCCCTCCTGCCTCAAACGATCCACCATCATCCCGGTTCCCAAGAAACCCACCATCGTAGGATTAAATGACTACAGGCCTGTAGCCCTGACGTCTGTGATCATGAAGTCCTTTGAGCGGCTGGTGTTGAAGCACCTGAAAGACATCACAGGCCCCCTGCTGGACCCCCTGCAATTTGCTTACCGAGCAAACAAGTCAGCAGATGATGCTGTTAACTTAGGTCTACACTTCATCCTGCAACACCTCGACCACCCAGGGACGTACGCCAGGATCCTGTTTGTAGACTTCAGCTCGGCCTTCAACACTATCATACCAGACATCCTCCACCAGAAGCTCACACAGCTCAATGTCCCAGCCTCCACCTGTCAGTGGATCAACAACTTCCTGACGGACCGACAGCAGCAGGTGAGACTGGGGAGCATCTTCTCCCGATCCAGATATATAAGTATTGGTGCCCCCCAGGGGTGTGTTCTATCCCCACTCCTCTTCTCTCTGTACACAAATGACTGCACCTCATCGGACTCGTCCGTGAAACTCCTTAAGTCTGCAGACGACACCACTGTCATTGGACTGATCCAGGACGGTGATGAGTCTGCATACAGACAGCAGGTGGATCGGCTGGTACACTGGTACGGTCAGAACTACCTTGAACTGAACCCATTCAAGACTGTGGAAATGGTGGTGGACTTTCGGAGAACACCACCCCCATACACCCCCTCACCATCCTCAACAACACTGTATCGGCCGTGGACCACTTCAGGTTCTTAGGAACCACCATCTCTGAGGACCTGAGATGGTCTTCACACATAGACACTGTTCGAAAGAAGGCCCAGCAGAGACTGTACTTCCTGAGGCAACTCAAGAAGTTCAACCTTCCACAGGAGCTGTTGGTCATCTTCTACACTGCCATCATTCAGTCTGTCCTGTCTTCATCCATCTCAGTGTGGTTTGGTTCACCCACAAAACAGGACAGGTGCAGACTGCAACGAATAATCAGGACTGCAGAGAGAATAATCAGAGCTGACCTTCCCTCCATCCAGGACTTATACAGGTCTAGGATCAAGAAAATAGCTGCCAAAATCTCTGCCGACCCCACACACCCTGCACATAAACTGTTTAGAGTTTTACCTTCAAGCCGTCGCTACAGAGCACTGTTTACTAAAACAGAGACAGTTTCTTCCCCCAGGCTGTTTCTCTGATGAACATTCAATAGAGTACAAAACAACAGCATACAGATGTTGCAAATGCACCTTTTGTATTAGATATGTGTATATTGTACATTGTAAATTGTAAATTTGTATATACTGTAATGCAAAAATAGAATAAAAGAGCAAAGTGTACCGGAGGCAAATTCCTTGTTTGTATGTACGAACTTGGCAATAAAGCTGATTCTGATTCTGAAATGATAGTCAGAGACCTGTCCCCAACCCGAAGGCGCAGGGATGCGACCCTCTCATCCACTGGGGTAAACCCCAACACGACATTTCTTTTGGTACTCGCTAAAAAGCTTTTTCTATGCTAAATTTAGTGCTCATGAGAGGCTCCCCTGGGGCCCACCAGGGTCTACACTTCCACAATAAATCACCACAATAATCTTACACTTACACTCAAAATCACAATAACACTACATCCCAAGGTCCCACACGGCCATGGTTATGTATTCACAATAACTTACATGTACATTAAATAAAAGACCACATGTTCACAGTGTCATGAACAATCATCTGACGTGTAATAAAGGAGCCTTATAAAACCAGGAAAAACGTACATTTTAAGCGATCTTTGAGGGATGGGGATTTGGACTGTTAATATGGGCTTAACATTGGCATTGAGTTTGTTGGAGCTGATGTCAGTGGTTAGCCTGGGTGGGGCTGTGAATGGCTTGAATCAAAAGTTTGAGCCTGAAGGGGTTGGCGTTCTTACTGAAGCTTCTTCTGTGAAATGCACGCTGCAGGGTGCCGATCGTTTACCTGAATTCTTACAGGATGGAGACTTTGTTATTGGAGGTGTTTTCTCAATTCATTACCAGCATTACACATTGATTCATAATTACACCACCAAGCCTGAGCCTCCAAAGTGCACGAGGAGGTTAGTAAGTGTGAGAGGTGGAAAACAATATTATATGTGTGATGCATGTTTGCTGCAAACTTTGCTTTGATGTTGGGGGAAAGAAGTACTTGATTTATGTTATTTATGTTTTTATACAAATACATAAATTATGTCTCATATATTGAATCCCTTATTTTTAGTTGATAGCAATAATAAATTCATTTAGAGTATATATTGAAATCTAAATATTAATCTTCAAATCTTGAGATCATTTATAATTTGTAATTTGATAGACAGATAACATTCTGATTTATATTTTTTGGTGTACAGTTGCATCTAGGTTTGTGTTTGTTTGTTATATGACTAATGTATTTTGATTTTTATGATTGATTTAACCTGATTGATGTTGTTCAGCATTAATGCCCGGAGTCTGCGCTTCTCTCGTGCGATGGTCTTTGCCATTGAAGAGATAAACAACAGCACAGAGTTGCTGCCCGGCATCAAACTTGGATATCGGATCTATGATTCATGTGTCTCGGTGCCGGTGTCAGTGCACATTGCATTTCAGCTATCAAATGGCCAGGATCCCGTGTTTTACAAAGGCAGTAACTGTTCACAGTCTGAAGTGGTGATGGCTGTTGTTGGAGACTCTTCATCCACTCCATCCATCAGCATATCACACATCATTGGGTCCTTCAACATCCCTCTTGTGAGAAGGCAACATTTATTGAAGAAGATTTGAAATTCAAAACAGCCCTTATAATTAATGGATTTATCTATGTTTACTGTAGGTGAGCTACTTTGCCACGTGTGCCTGCCTTTCAGACAAGCAGCAATTCCCAACTTTTTTCAGAACAATTCCCAGTGATCATTTCCAAGCTGATGCATTGGCTAAGCTGGTGAAATACTTTGGATGGACTTGGATAGGTATTGTCCACTCGGATTCAGATTATGGAAATAATGGCATGGTCTCTTTTCTTGAAGCAGCAATGAAAGAGGGAATCTGTGTGGAGTACATTGAATCCTTCTTTAGAACAGACTCACGGAGCAAGATCCAAAAAGTCGCAGGTGTTATCCATAGGTTTGTAAATGTCATTTACTTTTGCTTGTGCTTTTAACAAACCAAAGATAATATCGGAGATTACATCCTTGTGTAAAAAATGTGTAACTCAAAGCAGAGATTATCAGTATCAATGGCTTTATTCTTCTCTTATTTGATGAAAATGCCACATAGGTAAGTTTAGGACAACACATTCATATCTCTCTTCAGATCAACAGCACTGGTTGTTGTAGCATTTACAGCTATTGGGGAAATGAAAGTCTTGTTAGAAGAGCTGGCCCAGGACCCTCCGCCACCTCGCCAGTGGATAGGAAGTGAAGCCTGGGTAACTGACTCGAACTTGATGAGCTTCAGTTTCTGTGCAGGGGCTATAGGAGTAGCCATTCAGCAATCTGTCATTCCGGGGTTCAGAGATTTTCTTCTGGATCTCTCTCTCTCTGAAGTGGCTGCCTCCCCACTGCTTACTGAGTTCTGGGAGGATGCATTCAACTGCAGCTTGACAAAAAGTAAGAATGTTTTCTTTATTTAAAAATATGAAATAGAGTTTATCCTAAATATAAATGGATCATTTTGAATGTTTTTTTTGTTGTTTGTTTTGTGTAATTGAAGAAATTGTGAAAACAAAGTGGACATATTCTTCTGTAACATCTCACTAAGTTATTTTTTGTCAACCTGTAAATTTCAACTTGACAAAAACTTTACACCAGGAATTAGTTTTACCCAGTCTTCTGTAATATCATTTGTTTTACCCACTAATTATGCTAAATATGTGAGTTCCAATTGGGTACCTTTTACAGTCTTTTAAACAGTATTTATCACGGTATTTGCTTTTTCAATATCTCTATATCTTTTCTTGATATGTCATTGAATACTAATTTAAGTATTTATATTTAACTGTTGCCTTTAAGAATCCAACATATCAATCTTAAAATAAAAATGTATTTATTGCATTGAATCATTTTTGACAAGGACATTTTAACAATGTCCAGGAAAACATGCTTTTGTAGTTGCTTTGTTTATAATGGCTGCATATCTAGCCTGCATATGCAGCCATAATAAACAAACCAACATATCCCAAAAACAAGAACATTTATGCACCTACACATACATTTGTAAGAATTGAAAACCATTTCTTAATTGAAAAAAGAAAAAGGAACATCTAGCTACTTTGACCTGAAAATAACTACTGTAGTCACCCAGAACTACTTTTAGTAAGTTAATTGGTTAGTTTAGTAGACAAAAACACGTCTCTGTATTTATTTTTCTTTAGCAGCTTATTCAGACAAGAGAGAGTGTGATGGAACTGAAGACATTAAAACCCTTAAAAGCCCGTACACTGAAACATCTCAGTTGCGGATCACTAACATGGCATACAAGGCTGTTTATGCAATAGCAAATGCCATGCAAAATGCAGTGTGTAACAAAACAAATGCAACAATGCAATGTAACAAACATATCAGACTGGAGCCCAAACAGGTCAGTTTCTAGTAAATCTGCAAACTTATCCATTAGAGACTATTACCTTTGAACATTGCTTTAAGAGACAGTTTCAGTATGTCTGTTTTTTTTTTTTTTTACTTTGAAGGTTTTAAACAAATTAAAAAAAGTGAACTTCTCCAAGAATGGCTACCATGTGTCATTTGATGCTAATGGGGATCCTGTGGCTTTTTATGAATTAGTAAACTGGCAGAAGAGTGAGATTGGAGTTATTGAACTGGTAACAGTGGGGCACTTTGATGCATCTCTGCCAGAGGGAGAGCAGTTCCATATCAATGGGAACTTAACATGGTTGGATGGTCACACACAAGTAATATGGCCTAAAAAAATAATTTTTACAAATAAAGATTAGACACAATGATTTGTCAAACTGCTTGCAAACTTTAACATTTTGCCTCTGACCCTTTGACAGGTTCCGGTGTCAGTGTGCTCTAAGAGTTGTTCTCAAGGAACTCGAAAAGTGTTGCAAACAGGAAAGCCCATCTGCTGCTATGATTGTATACCATGTCCCGAAGGAGAGATTAGTAATATAACAGGTTAAATCAAATGTGTTTTTTATCCATATCCTTAAATATTCACATATTAAGAACTTTTTTTTGTGTGTGTTTAGATTCTCCTGATTGCTTCCCATGCCCCAAAGAGTTCTGGCCAAACCCAAAGAAAGATGCATGTTTTCCCAAACATGTGGAGTTTCTTTCTTTCAACGAAGGCCTGTCAATCATCCTGGCTGCATTCTCTGTTAGTGGAGCCTGTCTGACCATAATAACAGCAGTGATTTTCTTTTGTCACAGGACAACTCCAGTTGTCAGAGCCAACAACTCTGAACTGAGCTTCTTGCTGCTTTTCTCTCTCATTCTGTGTTTCTTATGTTCTCTAACATTCATCGGAGCACCATCTGAGTGGTCTTGCATGCTGCGTCACACAGCGTTTGGCATCACCTTTGTCCTTTGTATCTCTTGTGTTCTTGGGAAAACTGTAGTGGTTTTAATGGCATTTAATGCTACACTTCCAGGAAGTAATGCCATAAAATGGTTTGGTCCTCTACAGCAAAGAATGACTGTAGTGTTTCTCACATTAATTCAAGTTATAATATGTACTTTGTGGTTGGTTCTGAGTCCTCCTTTCCCAATGAAAAATCTAACCACCTACAAGGAGAAGGTCATCCTGGAATGTGCTTTAGGCTCTGCTGTTGGCTTCTGTGCTGTACTCGGATACATCGGCCTGCTGGCTGTATTTTGCTTTGTATTAGCTGTTCTCGCGAGGAAACTACCTGATAATTTTAACGAAGCCAAGATGATAACCTTCAGCATGTTGATATTCTGTGCAGTCTGGATAAGCTTCATCCCGGCATATATCAGCTCTCCTGGGAAATTTACTGTGGCTGTGGAAATATTTGCCATTCTGGCCTCCAGTTTTGGGCTGATGCTGTGTATATTTGCTCCAAAATGTTTCATCATTTTGTTTCAGAAAGAAAAGAACACCAAAAAGTATGTAATGAACAAAAAGTAAATCATAAAACTTCAGAAGAGAAATATACTGTACAAAATAAACGTGACATGATAGCAACTCTTTGCCATGGTGTAATAGCAGACTTATGTATATGCACAAATACATGAATATGCACGAGTTGGATTTGTACATACATTTAACTTAAACATAAAACTTATCAACAGACTTTACTGTATGGTTTGTTTACTTGTAAAAAACAAATTTTGCACAGTAATGTAAGTTTGGATGTTTTTCCCCATCTTTTTCACACCACTGTATGTTAGCACTAATGCTTTAAAAAGTAACTGATCACTGTACTCTTTACTCCATCATTAAATGAGTTACATTAGCTTACTTACCAGAACATTTTAACAACCTACTGCACACATCTTCAGAACTTTGCACTTTGACTGGATTTTAACCATTTGATGGGATGGGAATTAGCTTTTACATTTTCTAACACAACTTTAATACCCTAAACACCAAACATTAGCTTAAAACATCCAAATTAATGACAGCAGCTATGAGCTGTCTTTACCATACTCTCTTAGTTACATTTAAAGGATTTAAAAGAGCTAAAGTTCCTCACATTGTCTGGCCGTCTGTTCTATTGATTTGCTGCTTTAACAAAGAAAGCTGATTGTCCAAAAACAGTACAGCAGAATGGTATGGTACAATCCTGTGTGGAAGATATTCTAATAGATCTAATCAATTTCTTGGGGAAAGTAAAAGTAAAGTAATGTAAAGGAGGGGGCGCCAAACCATTTAAAATAATTCAAACAAGACAAAAGCGTATAAACTCATTTGCACATTGCTTTTTATCATTTTATATTAAAAGTTATTAATATAAAAATTCAACAGGTTTAATATAGCAACGCCAGCTTGCCCCAGTTGATGACACATTAAAAGCATAAAAAGAAAGTCAAAACCATTTTGATAAATATGAAGATATCCAAGCCAGTGTGCTAGGTGAGAAATTAGGTGTGGACAATTTTGATATTAAAACACTATGGCTGACTCATCGAATGCTTTATGCCACTGTAAAAATACAGCACATATTGCTTTTCCTTTATGAAGCCTCATAGTAGCACAAAGCAGCTAGATCAGTTGAATAATTACAACTAAAACCAAATTGCATGTGTAGACAAAAGCTACTTGTGTTGAATAAATGTGGATAGTTGTTAAAACATTCTGAGCAACATTTGTAACTACTAGTAATTAGGTATGTTTATTGGCCTTTAGTTACCAGCTTCAAGACAGTCTTCAGACTTAAAAACTGGTGTGATGATGGCACTTGTCCAATCCCCAGGATAAACACTAGATTTAAAAGAGTAGTATATTAAAGAAGTAATAGGCAAAAGGGTATCATAAAGCATCTTTATGTGACTTAAGAAATACTGTATTAAGTTGACTGTAGTCTTTGCTTTTGGAGCATTTTTACAAGCTAATGGCTGTCTGTACTTCGAGAACAACAGAATCGATGAGATGGAAGCCCTGTCTTATTGTGTTTGAAGTAAGAAACAGCTTAGTTGTCTTCAACCAACTCTCCCTGTACTTTCAATTTGGGTTTGCTAAAGTCTTAGGCTCTCCTTGTAATGTCTATATTTTCACAAATCTGCAAAGGTACTCAGATGACTTGGCTTTAGTGGGGTGTGTGGAGAGGGGACAGGAGAAGGAGTACAGGAAGCTGGTGGACAACTTTGTAAGATGGGAGAACCAATTACAGCTAAATATAGATAAGAAATGGTGGTCAATTTTAGCTGCAAGAAGACATTGCCACTGCCGATCTCCACCACAGGGATGAATGTGGAGCAAGTAACATTATACAAGTATCTCAGTGTTACTCTCGACTGTAAGCTGCAGTGGACCACCAACACTGAGGTACTATACAAAAAGGGCATAAGTAGACTTTATTTTCTCCGAAAGCTCAGGTCCTTCACTGTAGTAGGATGCTCCAGATGATTTATCAATCCTCTGTGGCCAGTGCAATCTTCTTTGCTGTGGTGTGCCAAAATATAGGCAAAGGACTTACAAAGAATAAATAAACTCATAAAAAAGGCTGAGTCTGTTGTTGGGACTGGCTCCATTGGATGAGGTGGTGAGAGACAGAATGTTGGGGAAAATCAGAGCCATTATGTACAATGTCTCTCACCTCCTTTACAGCACAGTAGATGGCCTAAGGAGTATACACAACCAAAGATTACTGCAGCCCCGATGTGGTAATGAGTGATACAACATATATTTTCTGCCTAAGGCTGTCAGACCTTTTAACCTACATGTAGCCTCCATAACTGTGCATCCTAAATAACTTAAATTTTATATATTCCATTGTGTGACGTGTCTCCTAGACTTTTATTGGTTTATATTGTTTGTTTTTATTTTTGTGTTTTTTGCTGGGACAAACAAATTTCCCCTTTGGGGATTGATAAAGTTTCAATCAATCAATACAATTAGCGCCACTGAGCCCTCTGACCACCATCAGTAGGCAAGGTGGGTGAGGTGTATTGCCCAAGGATGCAATGACTGAGACAGACAGTGCGGGGGTTCGAAATGGCAACCCACCGGTTAAAGGACGAAAAATGTTTTATCTGTGTTATTTCTGAAATGCCAGGGGCCTCACTTGGGCCCAACTAAGGTCTAGTCTTCAGCAGCGCCTATATGCACTAATCCTACCAGATACCATTTTTACTTTACATCCAAGGCCCCACTAAGGTTGTAAACACTAAATTTGTGAACAACCCAGTTTGCTTCCTGTTTCTGTGTATAGGAATAGTTACCTCATACCAGCGCAGGAAGACAATAGAAGGGGATGCAGGTTATGTTGAAAAAAATCAAGAGAATATCATTGATGGCAATTTTTAAGGCAAGATCATTGTAATAAACATACAGTGGGAATCTATATTTTAAAAAAGATAACAAGGGGAGGGCATTCTGTTTTAGAAAGATCATCTGATGTATAAGAGGAGGAGATTTATAAATCAGTAAACGGACAGTTACATCCAAACAGAGAGACCTGACAAATGGGGATGAGGGCTTTTTTAATTGGCTTGAGATTGGCACTGAGTTTGTTGGAGCTGATGTCACCAGTTGGTTTGTCTGGCCTTGTAAATGGCTTGAAACAAGAGTTTGAGTCCGCAGAAGCTTTAAAGTCTTCTGATGTCACTGCTGAAGCTTCATCTGCAAAATGTACTCTGCAAAGTAACCCTCGTTTACCTGCATTCTCAGCTGATGGGGACTTTGTTATTGGAGGTGTTTCCTCCATTCATTACCAACATTATGCAGTGATTTATAATTACACCAGCGAGCCTGAGTCTTTAAGATGCACTGGGAGGTTAGTAAAATGAGGAGGTGGAAAATTATTGTGCATGTGTAATCTGTGTTTACTGCAGAGTTTGCTGTGATGTTGAAGACAAATAATGAAATTGTTTTACACATTTTATTTCACAAAAAGCTAAATTTATTTCCTATAGTCCAACATTGTCTTTACTGACTTGTTTATTTTTCTTTTGAAACAAAAAAAAGATATATTAGGTTGGAGATTATTATATGTGAAGTAGAAATGTTTATTATAATCCAGGTGAAGTTTGGGTGCATTTTTTGCTTTAGAATTTTGAAATTGGCTAGACAGGAAACACTTTAATACATTTGTGTACAGATGATTTCCTTTTACTTACTCATCATCAAAAAAATAAAAAGTTTGTTTTGTGCTGTGTTTGGTTTTTCAAATGTATTATTTTGTTTTCATTCTGAGGCTTTTTATTCCAATTTCATGCAAATATCAGCAATAACCTGATTGATCTTGTTCAGCTTTAATGGCCGAGGTCTACGTTTCTCTCGCACTGTACTCTTTGCCATCGAGGAGATAAACAACAGCACAGAGCTGCTGCCCGGCATCAAACTTGGATATCGGATCTATGATTCATGTGTCTCAGTGCCGGTTTCAGTGCATGTCGCGTTCCAACTTTTAAATGGAGAGGACCCTTTGTTCTACAAAGGCATGAACTGTTCCCAGTCTGGTGTGGTGATGGCTGCTTTTGGAGACTCGGGATCCTCTCCTTTAATCAGCATGTCACGCATCTTTGGATCTTTCAACTTTCCTCTGGTAAGAAGTGTACATTTTTGTGGACTGAATTTTTTATATGTCTCTGTGCTGATATTTATTTGGATTTGGTTTTCAATGTTTTATTTTTATAGGTCAGCAACTTCGCCACTTGTGCCTGTCTGTCAAATAAGCAGCAGTTCCCAACTTTTTTTAGAACAATCCCCAGTGATCATTACCAAGCTGATGCATTGGCCAAGCTGGTAAAACACTTTGGCTGGACTTGGATAGGTGCTGTCCACTCAGACTCGGATTATGGGAATAATGGCATAACATCTTTCCTTGAAGCAGCGCTAATAGAGGGGATCTGTGTGGAGTACACTGAATCTTTCTTTAGAACAGATTCAAGGAGCAAGATCCAAAGAGTCGCCAATGTTATCCGTAGGTTTGTACAACTGTTATTTTTCTTAGGAATCTCAAAGGTAATACTGGAGAAGGACTCATTGTATTTTAATATTGTTTAGATTCTTTTTAGATAGGCTGTAAACTGGAAACTCAAAGCAAGGACAATCACATACATTGCCGGTCGAAAGTTTTAGATACACTTTCTCACTTAATGGGTCTTCTTATTTTCATAACCATTTACATTGAAGATTCTCACCAAAGGCAACAAAACTATGAATGAACACACAAAGAATTATATAGTAAAAACAAATATATAGTAAAAAGTGTGAAATAACTGAACATTTTTATATTTTAGATTCTTCAAAATAGCCAACCTTTGTTTGCTCTCTTGGCATTCTCTCCATGAGCTTCATGAGGTGGTCACAAAGAGTTTTGAAAGAACTTCCCATAGGTCAACTCAGCAAAGTGTGACCACTTTAAAAATCTAATATTTAAAACATATCCAAAGTTATTTTACAATTTGTTTGTGTGATACATAATTCCATATGTGTTCATTCAGTTTTGATGCACAGTGGCGAAGTTGGTAGCACTGTTGCCTTGCAGCAAGAAGGTCCTGGGTTCAATTCCCAGCCTGGGGTCTTTCTGCATGGAGTTTGCATGTTCTCCCCGTGCATGTGTGGGTTCTCACCGGGTACTCTGGCTTCCTCCCACAGTCCAAAGACATGCCTGTTAGGTTAATTGGTAGCTCTAAATTGCCCTTAGGTGTATGAATGAGTGTGTTGTTTGTGTTGCCCTGCGACAGACTGGTGACCTATCCAGGGTGTACCCTGCCTCTCGCCCATAGACTGCTGGAGATAGGCACCAGCTCCCCCGCAACCCACTATGGAATAAGCGGTAGAAAATGACTGACTGACAGTTTTGATGCCATCAGTGAAAATCTATATACAATGTAAATAGTCATGAAAAAAAACAAACTTTTAAATGAGAAAACCTTTGACTGACCGATAGTGTATGTTATAGCATTTATCACTTATGTTTAAATGCTAAATAAATTAAATCAACACATCCTATTGTCTCTTCAGATCAACAGCTAAGGTTGTTGTGGCGTTTACAGCTGCTGGTGATATGAAAGTCCTTTTAGAGGAGCTGGCTTTGAACACTCCTCCATCTCGTCAGTGGATAGGGAGTGAATCCTGGGTAACTGACCCACTCTTGATGAGCTTCAGTTTCTGTGCAGGGACCATTGGAGTTGCCATTCAGCAATCTGTCATTCCAGGCTTGAGAGACTTCCTTCTGGATCTCTCTCCCTCTGAAGTGATTGCCTCTTCAGTCCTGACTGAATTCTGGGAGGATGCATTCAACTGCAGCTTTAAAAAAAGTATTTATCATAAACGAAATAATTTACTTTCACATTTCCCTACCATTAAAAACTGTTTGTCACAAATTTAAACAGATATTTATTTATATTTCTTAATGAATTTTGTTTTTCATTTTAATTGATTATTCTTCTGCAGCATGTTTCCATAGTAAAATATTTGTCTTCCAATATTTTCTATTTGAAAAAAAAAAAAAAAAACATCTAGCTTTTGTTTTATCCAGGCTTCATTAACATGATTTGATTTGCCAATATAAAAATGCTAATTGTGTAAATACCAAACATGTGCATTTTTAATTATTGCATGTATTTTGAAATAATGATGTTGCTCTAAGAAATTCAGAAGAAAGATCTACTAGGACACAAGTGCAGTTACCGTTACAGTTACACTGTAAGGATTTGTAAGAAGCAACCCTTACTTTTTACTGTGAAGGGTAATGTTTCTGTTGTTTCATTGTCCTTGGTTTTGGACATGACCAAGCTTTGAGGACTATAATGTATGGCTAAAAAACAACAATGCCCATGGAAAGTTCATCAACAGTTTTTTTCAACAGTTTTTTTATTTTTTTGTTCTCAATGTGTTAAAGATTATTCAAAAGATAAATGACCACTAGATTTATCTGCAACTAGTTTTATTTATTTATTTATCAAATTAGTTAACTGCCTTCACAGACATACAAATGAAAACAAGGCAAATCTGTCTTTGAATGTCTTTGTCTTCAGCTGCTGATCCAGACAAGAGAGAGTGTGATGGAATGGAAGATATCAAAACCCTCAAAAGCCCATACACTGAAACATCTCAGTTAAGAATTGCTAACATGATGTACAAAACTGTTTATGCAATAGCGCATGCCATTCATAATGCAGTGTGTCAACAAACTAATGAAACCATTCAATGTGACAAACATGTCAGACTGGAGCCTAAACAGGTCAGTTCAAACATAGTAAATCCTCAAACTTCTCATTAGCCATTAGACTGGTAACTTAATTTGAACATTATTTTAAGTGTTTTAATTTCCCTCTTTATGTCCTTTATACTTTGAAGGTTTTCACTGAATTAAAGAGAGTAAACTTCTCGAAGAATGGTTACCATGTGTCATTTGATGCCAATGGGGATCCTGTAGCTTTTTATGAACTGGTAAACTGGCAGAGAGATGATAGTGGTATTACTGAACTGGTAACAGTGGGGTACTATGATGCATCACTGCCCAAGGGCCAGGAGTTTCATATCAACCGGAACTTAACCTGGGTGGATGGTGGCACACAAGTAATAACCCTAAATTCAATCATTTTAACAGATTATGAGTTTGTAAACTATCTTTAAAAAATGCTAGTCATTTTGCTGCTGTTTCTGTGACAGATACCAGTGTCTGTTTGCTCTGAGAGTTGCCACCCTGGAACTCGTAAAGCGTTGCAAAAAGGAAAACCCATCTGCTGCTATGATTGTATACCATGTCATGAAGGAAAGATCAGTAATATGACAGGTAAAATCAAATATCTTTTACTGTTATCCATATCCTTAGAAATTATGTATTAACATTTGTTTTTCTGTGCAATTCTTTTTATTTTAGATTCTCCTGATTGCTTCCTGTGCCCCAAAGAGTTCTGGCCGAATCCAAAGAAAGATCATTGTTTTCCCAAACCTGTTGAGTTTCTCTTCTTTGACGAAGTCCTGTCAATCATTTTGGCTGCATTCTGTATTAGTGGGGCCTGTTTGGCAATTATAACAGCAGTGATTTTCTTTTGTCACAGGACAACACCAATTGTCAGAGCCAACAACTCTGAACTGAGCTTCTTGCTTCTTTTCTCTCTGACTCTGTGTTTTTTATGTTCATTAACGTTCATCGGAGCACCTTCTGAGTGGTCTTGCATGTTGCGACACACAGCATTTGGTATCACCTTTGTCCTTTGTATCTCTTGTGTTCTTGGGAAAACTGTAGTGGTTTTAATGGCCTTTAATGCTACACTCCCAGGAAGTAATGCTATGAAATGGTTTGGTCCTCTACAGCAAAGAATGACTGTAGTGTTTCTCACATTAATTCAAGTTATAATATGTACTTTGTGGTTGGTTCTGAGTCCTCCTTTCCCAATGAAAAATCTAACCACTTACAAGGAGAAGATCATTCTGGAATGTGCTTTAGGCTCTGCTGTTGGCTTCTGGGCTGTACTCGGATACATCGGCCTGCTGGCTGTATTTTGCTTTGTGTTAGCTGGTCTAGCTCGGAAACTACCTGATAATTTTAACGAAGCCAAGATGATAACCTTCAGCATGCTGATCTTCTGTGCAGTCTGGATCACCTTCATCCCAGCATATGTCAGCTCTCCAGGGAAATATACTGTGGCTGTAGAGATATTTGCCATTCTGGCTTCCAGTTTTGGGCTGATACTGTGTATATTTGCTCCAAAGTGTTTTATTATTTTGTTTCAACCAGACAAAAACACCAAGAAATATTTAATGAACAAAAACTAAAACCAAAAAAGGTGTGCAAAATAATTTTGCTATCATAGCAACAATAGTGCATTTTAACTACTTAAATTAATTCCAGAAATTCCTGTAATCTTTTACCTATCTAGGACCATGAGTAAATATGTTGTTGAATCCCTTTTTTTTTGTTTACATACTTTTATTGCATATGTTAAACAGGAGAAATAAAGCCTTGAGATAAATCTTACATCTTATGTTTATTGACCTATGTTATTTATTCAATACTTTGATTTCACTTCTTCTAGGATAACCGTTTAAAACATAATTGCTGTAAAACAGATACTGATGTATATGCACTAGTGGGTGTTGAACGCCTTACAGTTTTTTCAGATAATTGGCAAAACAAGCATAATTTAAATACTCACATATGTTCAAGACTTTTCTGTAATCTTTATGTTTTACAGCAATACATTTCTCGGAGAATACATAATGTGTAAATATTTTATTCTAATCCATTTTTTTATTATTCAATAATAATAATAATTGTATACATGTTAAATATAAGAAATAAAGATTTGAGTTAAAATTTTGTATACATTCCTTTCCAGTGTTAAACCATCTTGGTGGGCCCCCATGTTCTCTTGATCAATATCTCTCATGCACATTTTTGTCATGGTATATAACAAAGATATAATGCAAATATGACCTTAGCTTAACCTTGGTTTTAAGAACATACCTATTTAGCCAGCATTTCCCAGCCTCTTAATGTCTTCTCTTTTCTATACTTTTCATCTCTTCACTACCTTCAGAGCAAGCTTCATGTTGCTTTCTTGAACTGCATCATCTTATTTCACATCTTGTATCTCTCTTGCTGCTATAGGAAGGACAGACCCCATAAAAGAAAAATGGACACATGATTAACTTAACCCGCTTATATCCAACATAAAATAAAAACCAACTGTACTGTACTGTAAGTTTTGCCTTTCATTCCAATCAACAATAGATGATTGGTTGAAAACCAATTATCTTCACTGCCTAAATTAGCTCATCTGTGTTTGCATTTGTGGTACAAGATGATTGGCAGATAATGGTGCCAATAATGAGATTGTAGTGTGGGATCTGCAAAATTTCTTTACATCTTGAGTATAGTAGAATATTGTCAATTACATATCTTCTTGGTATCAAGGGGAGGGCTTGGATGTATTGATGAACGGTAAAGAGGCCAGTGGGAAAGGAGAAACCTTATTGCATTTCTATTCATCAATTATAAATTTTAAATACAAAATTCCATCCACAATCATTGATATATGGTTAACATGACTTCTAAAGAAACAACTCTTTTTTTAGTCTCAATCAGTGATACACTTCTCCAAAAGAAAAGAAAATTAATACATAACTCCAAATGGGCCTCCCAGACTTCACAGCTTTAGAATGTGAATATTTACTGATTAATATTTTGATTTAGTTGACACGCCTCTTCAACATTGCATGGCGGTCGGGGACAGTGCCTCTGGACTGGCAGACTGGGGTGGTGGTCCAGGGGGAGGGAGGGTGTGTTCCAACTACAGGGGGATCACACTCCTCAGCCTCCCTGATAAGGCCTACGCCAGGGTATTGGAGAAGAGAGTCCAGCCGATAGTCGAACCTCGGCTTCAGGAGGAGCAGTGTGGTTTTCGTCCCGGCCGTGGAACACTGGGCCAGCTCTATACCCTCTACAGGGTGCTCGACGGTTCATGGGAGTTTGCCCAACCGGTTCACATGTGTTTTGTGGACCTGGAGAAGGCATTCGACTGTGTCCCTCGTGATGCCCTGTGGGGGGTGCTGCAGGAGTATGGAATCGGGGGCCCTTTATTAGTGGCCATCCGGTCCCTGTACGAGCGGAGCAGGAGTTTGGTCCGCATTGCCGGCAATAAGTCGGACATGTTCCCGGTGCATGTTGGACTCCGGCAGGGCTGCCCTTTGTCACCGGTCCTGTTCATAACTTTTATGGACAGGATTTCTAGACGCAGCCAAGGGCCGGAGGGGGTCTGGTTTGGGGACCAGTGGATTTCGTCTCTTCTTTTTGCAGATGACATGGTCCTGCTGGCCCCCTCTAGCCAAGACCTACATCATGCGCTGTGGCGGTTCGCAGCCGAGTGTGAAGCGGCTGGGATGAAGATCAGCTCCTCCAAGTCTGAGGCCATGGTACTCGACTGGAAAAGGGTGGCTTGTCCTCTTCAGGTTGGAGGGGAGTTCCTGCCTCAAGTGGAGGAGTTTAAGTATCTCGGGGTCTTGTTCACGAGTGGGGAAAAAATGGAGCGGGAGATCGACAGACGGATTGGTGCGGCTGCCGCAGTAATGGGGGCACTGTGCCGGTCCGTTGTGGTGAAGAGAGAGCTGAGCCGAAAAGCAAAGCTCTCAATTTACCGGTCGGTCTACGTTCCTACCCTCACCTATAGCCAAGAACTTTGGGTCATGACCGAAAGAACGAGATCCCGGATACAAGCGGCTGAAATCCTCCGTAGGGTGGCCGGGCACTCCCTTAGAGATAGGGTGAAGAGCTCGGCCATCTGGGAGGGGCTCCACATCGAGAGGAGCCAGTTGAAGTGGCTTGGGCATCTATACCGGATGCCTCCTGGACGCCTACCTCGGGAGGTGTTCCAGGCACGTCCCACCGGGAGGAGGCCCAGGGGACAGTCCAGGACATGCTGGAGGGACTATGTCTCTCGGCTGGCCTGGGAACGCCTTGGGCTCCACCCGGAGGAGCTGGAGGAGGTGTCTGGGGAGAGGGATGTCTGGGCGTCTCTGCTGAGTCTGCTGCCCCCGCGACCCGGTCCCGGATAAGCGGAAGACGACGAGTGTGAGTATTTTGATTTAATCGTGAGGGTTTATTTAATTTCTGCATGGATACATGGAAGGATCTCATCTAATTTTGACAGAGGGATGGTGGGCAGCGTGGTCTGCATCTCTCTATGGAGGCTGAATTTGTCTGTAACGAAAACATTTATATTAATTTGAGTTTGTGGGCTGCAATACAGTGTTTGGATCCAGCCAATACATTTATTTCCTATGTAAAATTGTTTTAGGATAGCAAATAAGTATGGCCATTCAACCCTATCAAAAGCTTTTTCTGTGTCCATTGATATCATCATTGCATTTTGGTTGTGTAAAGTTGAATAATCAAATATGTTTAATAGCCTCCAGTTGTTGTCACAGCCATAACTGCCCAAAGGCAGTTTGGTCGGGATTAACAAGTTGTGGGAGCAGGTTTTCGAGTCTATGTGCAATTATTTTAGATATTATCTTAAAATTGACTGGGAGTAAAGAAATTGGTCAGAATGATGCACAGTGTGATATCCTTGTATTTCTTATGTATAAGAGTGATTATAGATGCTTGTATTGATTCCATAAGATTTCCATTCTCAAAGAAGTCATTAAGCTTGGGCATAAAGAGAGGCTAGATTTGAGGCCAAAATGTTTTGTAGAATTTCTATATTCAACTGTGAGATTCAGGGTAAGGACATGTTTTCTAAGAAAGTTCTGATGTTTGACTCAGAGGGGTTTCTGACGTGTACAGTTGTGTATAGAAATTAATACAAATTCAAATTCAAAGATACTTTATTGATCCCCGAGGCGGAAATTAGAATTCCAGTACAACCCATCCAAACATACATCATGACACAAGACAAGGGGGGACGGGTCACCGAGGCTTTGCTGCCCACTCACAGGCGCTGCCCTTGCTAGATGAGAAAAGAGGCCACATTAGGTAAGTAGAGGGAAAAAATCATATTTCACACTTTATCCTCAGCAGGATACAGTTTGAGATTGCAAAAAAACCTCACCACAAAGAAGCAACAAGTTTACAAAACAACATCATGCTGAGAATGGTGAAGGTGGTGTGAGGGGGTGCATATGTTTATCTTGAGCATGTGTGTGTGTGCAAGTGAGTGTGTGCAAGTAAGTCCATGAAGCACTGTCACAGAGGCCATTGTCCTTGATGGTACGTTGGAATGTTCATCAGCCGGCCACAAAGTTCTGAGCAGGTCAACAGATGTCTTCAGGGAAGGGAGGGGGCAGAGCGTCATGTTTACATAACTTCCAGGAGAAGTTGAAGATAGCCAGCCATTGAGGCCGTGCAGGGGAGCCAGATTCAGAAAAACAATAATTATTTGGGTTAGGCTGACTCTTAATTTTCCGTCAGCCTTGAGAGTCTCGCTGGTGCTTCTCAAAGGCAAATCCAAACAGCCAAATTCCTGGTCTTTCGCCAGATCCGAGTGAACAACTTTCTCCAAGATTTATCCCATTTCACCCCTGAGTCCAGGAACCGCAACCTGCCTGCGATCCTGTGTAAGGATCACATCCAGTCTGCGATTCAGCTCACGTAACATCTCAGTCTGAGTGCTGATCGCCCTGAAGATCCCATCATACATGCCAGGCAGCCTTACAATTGCCAGAACAGCTGCTGACATTCTCCGAATTTCTCGATATGCCAGGTAACCGCTGACTCCAAAAAGTAGAAATCCTGATATCAAACATCCAATTATATACATATCTTCCACATCCTCGACTGACATTATCGGCAAACACACTATCCTCCACTTCTGCCAGGAGTCCATTGTATATCCAGAGAAAAACATCCCGTCCGGACAAGTTGGGCTCTCCTTCACCCTGTCTTCTCCTCGAGAAAATTTGATCAATTGCATTGAGAGACCAGCTGACCAAATCCATAACTAAGAATTTGGAAGATATGCAAAAAGAGGCTCCAAAAAGAAGACCAGACACAGAGCTGAAGCAGAGCAGATATGGGAGGGGTGCGGGAGACAGAGAAAAAGCGTCCTCCTCCACCGAGAGCAGAAAGAAAAACATCTATAAAAATTAGGTTTTTATAGATTCCACGTCATATTTTTTTTTTCCATGTTTTGTTAGATTTACATTTTATCATGCACTCAGCCTGGACATTTTAAAGCTGATAAGCCATTATTTTACTTGGTTTGTTACCGTACTCGTAATACAGCTGTCTTTTAGCAAAAGATCTTTTCTTTGCTGATGTGTAGGAAATTAAGTGGCCTCTGATCATGGCTTTTGTTGTGTTCCACATTACCGCAGGAGATACTGGGGAAGCTCCATTATCCTGCTTATACTGCTTCAGCCACATTCTAAGGTGTTACAAGCATCTGTATTAGTCATGAGTCAGGAATTAAATCCCCACCATTTTGTCCAGTTTGACTGTTGTGTGAGGGAAAGTAGGAGAGACTGGTGCATGATCAGATAAAAGGATTGGTCCTATACTACAGGATGTCACTGGCGATAAAAAGTGTTACTTGTACCCGTTCTCATCGTCTCCCGCTTCATCCGGGACCGAGTCAAGGGGGAACAGACTCAGCAGACGCCCAGACGTCCCTCTCCCCAGACACCTCATCCAGCTTCACCGGGGGGAGCCCAAGGCGTTCCCAGGCCATCCGAGAGACATAGTCCAGCATGTCCTGGGCTGTGCCCTGGGCCTCCTCCCGGTGGGGCGTACCTGGAACACCTCACAAGGGAGGCATTGTTGGGACCCACAGCCATGAGTTACAACGTGAAAGGCCAGTACAAACTTTCCTGGAACTTTCAAAATAAATTGCATTAACCTACTTCCGGCACAACTTAGGAATTGGCGGTAGCAGCGGACTTCCCACGATGCCACTGGCTGCATAAAAGCACCCCCTTTCCAATGGTCCGACATTTTCCACGCCGGTGATCATTGGGATAGGAGGAGACAGCGCGCTAATGTCTCTTTGCTGGCAAACAGACATAAACCCTTCAACGAGATCCAAGGGTGTCATACGATCCCGTGATCATATGCACAAGTTAAGTACTGATGTACTGATGAATTACTGTTGAAAGAATCCGGTATTTATTCATAAAAAGGGGTAAATTAAGATATAAGCATTGCTTTCTTTCTCTCTGAAGCCTGCAGAAGCAAACTGTCCCAGAGATGTCCCCAGTAGAGAAGTTGTCTCTACAAGCCGAGTGAAGTGGTTTTCCATGCCTGAGAGAAGGACAACAGGAGCCGCATCACAGTGGTTACGGTAACGTGTAGTTTGGCCGGCCGACAGAACAGCCGCCACTCCCCACAGCTAAGGAGGTTAGCTGTAGCTAACCATTTAAAGTTTCTTCAAACTTCGCCGCCTTGGACAACATTCCTCACCACAGTTCATGATGTTAAGTTTTTGGGCAGAGAAATAGAAGTATTTAGACTGAAATGATCTAAACGTTTTCCATTTTATGAAGTTTTGTTTTGTTTGTGTTGAACTCAGCTATCTTGGTGCTAGCAGAATATCTGCAGCACACATGCTCAGGTTGTGTTATTTGTTTGTATGTTTTTAAAGTTAAGACAAACTTTACTTGAAGGGTGATTTTAAACAGAAGATTGATCATAAGGCGCCGTCCGTGCTTATGCATTTTAACCCTTTTATTGACGGTATTTTTAAAGGTGTGTGTTTGATTCTGGTGCTAAGCTATCAGCCTCTTTGTTGGCTTCAACTGCTAACAGGTAAGGACAGTGCTTGCTGCCAAATATTTACCCAGAAAGGTTTAGTTTTCAATCCAGTAAATAATGTGTCCCTAACATCATTTTACAAAATTTTATAACTAAGTAAAGACCATTAAGCTCCATTTATCCAGAAAGATTTGGCTCTTTCCCAAAATATTCCCTTAAGTATTTTACCATTTCCTTTAATAATTTTAATTATTTTGGTCATGGTTTTCAATCATCTTTTATCAACTTGTTTATATTGTACATAGCCTTGGAGTCTTCGTTATTCTTTAATTCTGCTTGGTAGTTAGTTGGATTGTTTTAGCATAGTAAAGAGTTAGTTGATTGAACTATGTTTGACTTTGAGTTGACTTATTTTTGTTAATAAATTCTTGTATTTTAAGAAATTGTGTGAATTCATTCCTTGTGTGTGCAGAGTTTTTGCTGTTCAATAATGTCAGAGCTTGGCTCACCCTTTTGATTTTGTCCTAATACCATCGCCCTACTGGGCTGGTATTCACAGAACAACCCTTAACAGACCGAAATATTATTTGATAAAATATTAAATTATTAAAATTAAATAATATTTTCGGATTCATAATCACAACACCTCAGAAAACCAAGTCAGTCAGGAGGTTGACCAGGAGCTCAGGAGACTGGAACCCATAGTAGAGCTTAGGAGAACACCAGTGCAACCACTGGAACCCTTGCTGGAACCCTGGAGAGCAGTGTTGGAACATTTGAAGGAGCCCTGGAGAGCAGCACTGAGGCCAATGAAACCCTCAGGGGAATGCTGGAGAGCAGCGTCAGGGACAGTAGAACCCACATAGTGACCCAGGAGAGAAGCACTGGTGGTGCAGGAACCCACAGAGTGGCACAGGAGAATGGACCGAATCTCAGAATTGCTGAAAAGGAACAGTTCTGAAAAAGAGCAGGAGCAAAGAGGAGGAAGTTCATGTTTTCTATTTATTATGATATATAATGAAAGATCCTTGGCAAACAAACTGGATGAACTTCAAGAGCTAACATTGACCCAGCCATACTACCAGGAGTTCAGTAATATTATAATAGTTTTCCAAAGAGGCATGGCTACAGGATCTTATTCCTGACTCCAATGCCTGTCTGCCTGGCTTTCTGATTGTACAAACAAACAGATATTTAAAGAGAAGCGACAACAGTAAAGGAGGTGGACTGGCAGAGCTAGTCAGCAACGATGGTGTAATCCAGAAATGCTACTGTGAACTATCAGCTCTGCAGCCTGGATATTGAACTGTTAGCAGTAGATTTTTCTCCATACACTTTAACAGGAGTGCTCACCAGTGTTATTTTGGCAAACATATACATTCCACCATGAGCTGTTGCAAACAATGCATGTGACATCATCAGCTAAGTTGTTGCTAACCTACAGACACATTGCCCCAATGAGTTTCTGGCAATATCTGGTAATTTTGACCATGCCTCACTCTCTGCCTCACTTCCAATGTTTCAATAGTTTGTACCATCATGATCTTCTTTACATCTGTTTCTGGGACATTAATAGCAACAGTGTACGGTCCTTGCCACTTAGCTAGCAACATACTTGGTTCAGTAGGCAAAAGTAATAAAACTTTCTGTCAATTCTTCAAGTCTCTTTCTCGGGCATGTTTGTCATACCATACCCTTTGCTTGTGCTGTGCTTTCTGCATGTGGGCTTTAACCTTACCCCCCTGTATGTTTCCAGCTTGTCTCTCATCTGCAGTATGTGGAAGAGGATGTTTTCTGTTCACAAAGCCAGTGGTGCCACTCCAGCCACCCAATTGTCCCCCAGCATCTCTGATAAACCTGTTTTCCATAGAGCAGCTAAAAAGGAGAGAAACCGGTTGAAGCCATTGGTATTTCTCTGTATGTAAACAAAAGGCAACCTTTTATCCCAGTTTTTACCAGTATAAATCAATAAACTTCCTCAACATGTGCTTTAATGTGTCATTAAATCGTTTCACCAAACCGTCTGTTTCAAGATGGTATGTAGTAGTTTAAATACCTTTTATACCAGATTGGTCGTAAAGACATTTGATCAAATGTAACATGAAACTGGTAACTTGATCTATTAGGATCTCCTTTGGGATGCGAACTCTGGAAAAAATGTCTTCTAAACAGCGGACTATGCGTTAGACCTGAAGAGAACGTAATGGATAGACATTTGGATATCTTGTTGCATAATCACAAATGATTAATGCATATGGCCACTAATGCTCTTTGGTAAAGGACCTATGATATCCTTGGGTACATTCATTATCGGTTAGGTTTGCAGTTGGGCTCGGTCTGAAACATTGTTGGGAGCTACTACCTGACAGTCATGACATGTTTTGCAGTAGCTGACTACATCTTTTTATATTCCTGGCAAATAAAAATGTTGAGCAACATGATTATAGTGTTCTGACCATGGAACAGTTTGACCTAAATGCAGGATTACTGAACAATACTCTTTTGGTACAACGAGTCTGGGTTCCTCAATGTCTGCTAGATACAAAGGTTTACCCATTATTATGAAAGGTTCTCCAGTTGAACTTTTAAGCCCCACAATACTTTCTTTTTCATCATCAACTTTCTGTGCTTTATAAAAGAGGTTTTAAAGATGGATCATTTTCTTGGCTTTGTCATAATAGGTTTTCTCAGACTCTGAAGAGACAACCACGAGGACCAAGACAGTGTTTTAACAGTTCATTATGATAGACAGTTTTCTAAGGTCGGACTGGATACAGGACTGGAGCAGCAGGCAAAAACGGGATCCCTTTTTGAAGGAGGAAACAGAGGCTTATAAAATCTCTGGGTGAATGTAGAAAAAATTTAAAGAGGCTGACTTACAGGGGGTGAGATCTTGGTAAGGCCCGGGGAGGTAATAAGTCCTTTTCCACGGTGACTTGAGGCTGACAGGGTGTGCACAGTTTTGTGAAGAGAATTACTGTGTTCCTTTGCTTTTGTTTCCTCTCTTCCGGGAAGCTCCACAGAGGTCGGAGAAATAACGTTGGAGGGTGGACAGGCAGGTTGATGGTTAGGTTGGGGCAGCTGCTAAGAAGCAGGGTTTGGAGTTGGAAACAGACTAGCGTCTCAGGGCTGGGGAATCGAGGCTGGAATTTCCAGACTCCTCTGAACATGACACGAGTGGAAAACAGGAGATCAGAAAAATACACGGCTTCCTTCGGTAGAAGGTTTGATCTGCAAGGCAGGGGAGAAAAACAAGGTGATGAGAGAAATTCGCTTAGTAGCAGGACTGCAGAGTAGCGGAGGTCTAGCTGTTACCACACCAGGTGAGAAAACGAGCTGATGCCTTCCTCTGGGTTTCCACTCCATAAGAAGCCCAGCTGATTGCACTCAGATGAGTGACACCTGTGTGGCAGCACCTGCCAGTCATACCCTGTCTGGAAAAAACACAGCACACAAACACAGCCTGCATGCAGCCTGCATACAGCCTGCACACAAACCACCGTGGATATGAGGCTTTCTTTCTTTTCTAAAGTTATTGGGGATTTGCTCCTGGAGATCAACAGATGAAGTTATTGGCAAGGCAGTTTCAGGAAGTTTTGCCCTACCTTTGTTTTTATTTTTCTCCTTATCGCGTTGTCTTGGGTTCCTGCTTTTACTTCTTCCTTCACAAAAATAATCATCTGCATCCAGCAAGGGTTCTAAACCCTTTTTTAATGAACGCGTACAAACAGCAGAAAAATATGCCACAGAGTTTAGTTCAACCAAACTGTCTAAAATACTCCCAGAATGACATCATATGCTAATTGTTTCAAATCTCCAACAGTCAACATCAAAGTTTGGCCCTTAACATCAATAGTAATGTCTGGAGTTGGGTAATCTTTCTGACAATCATGGACACAAGGAATGTTTACAGGCATACTGAAGTTAGGCAGTACATTGCTCCACATAGAAGATTTTACAAAAGTTTGTGAACTACCAGTGTCTGCAAGAGGCTTTACTACTTTGCCATTTATTGCCACATCCACCACATGCTTATGCTGAATCAGTCCGTGAGTCAGTTCACTCAGCACTCATTCCACACACCCAAAAACCATTACCAAGTAGGTAGGGAAGAACTTAATGCTTCCTAACACACCTGTATTACTAGAGAAAATTATGTTCTTCTTTCCTCTCTTTGCCATCTGTGCCTTCTGTGGCCATTAGCATTTTGGGGAATATCAATTGTTTGCAGTTTGAGCTTCTGCTGTTGTGAGACTCAGGCTAAACCTACATTAGCATGTGAAATGCAAGTTCATTCAATTCAATTCAAATTCAAAAACACTTTGTTGATCCCAAAGGGAAATTAAATGTTGTTGTAGCTCATAATGCAGGTTTCTTCAAAGAGCCATTGCAGATGCTAATGGCTGTGGGAAGGAAGGATGTTCTGTACTGGTCTGTCTTACAGTAGATCTGAAGAAGCCTCTGACTAAAGACACTCTGTTATTGTATGACAGTCTCATGAAGAGGATGCTCAGAGTTATCCTTAATGTTCTTCATTAATGAAGAATCTTTCTTTGCACAATCATCTCTAGAGGAGTCCCCAGAACAAAGCCAGCCTTCTTTATTAGCTTATTAAGCTTTTTAAAGTCCTTGGCTCAATGCTGCTATGCCAACAGATGATGACAGAAGAGATCACACTCTCGAAAGCAGACTTATAGAAGATATCCAGCTTATTGCTGCAAACACTGAATGACCTAAGCTTCCTCATGAAATACAGTCTTCTCTGTCCCTTCTTGTAGACAGCTTCATAGTTGCATCTCCACTCTAGTCTGTTGTCCAGGGGTCCTCATGTACGATGCGTACTCAGGTACAAAAATATTGCAGTGCAATGTTTTACGCACAACTTGGCACGTACAAAAATAAATGGTGTGAAAATGTGCGTAAATCCACGCAAACTTTGACCAGCCATGAAAATGTGCTGAAGCCACGCCAACTTTTTCAATTGACTATAATAAACTACAGAAAACTAAAACTCACTTAAATCCACTGAAATATGACTCTATTCAGCTTTATTTAATACACTGAGAATCAAACCTAAAGTTTTTTTATGAGTCTGAGCTTTTACGGTTTAAACCACAGCAATGAAACCGAATCACATTTAGCCTCATAAAATAACTTAACACACCTCAGAAAAAGACGGAAACAACCTCATTCGGATATAAACTGTGAAACATCCTCTGTTTCTGTCAAATGTAGATGGAAATGCGCATCGGTCTGTGTGCTGAGAAGCATAAAATGCATGTGAATTACCTAAGAGGCACTTTCATTCTCAATGAAAATGAAATGTGTCGGATCAGCAGATTAATTCCAACCAAGTCAGGTTGGATGATTCCTAAGTTGGAGAAGCTAGGGACAATCATATGTCCATGATGTTATAATAATAGTTGTGTTGGGCACAAACCCTCCGTGCGCGATGGTTGGCTACTAGGTAATTTTATTTTATGTGACGTCCTGAATGGTTGTAAGGAAGTACTTCACATAGTGTGTGGTGATAGTCTTCCTAATAGTAATATAGGAGGCATATTCACGTCATTATAATGACCAGCATTGAGCTAAGAATGAACGTAGTGCAGGAGCTAGACAGAGCCGTTTGGTTTAGATACACACATTGTAGAACTAAACGGGTACGAGCCAACAAACGTTTTATTTTCAGCCAGGTTTGAGTCACTGATGTCATTCCAGAAGTTGTTGATTTGCTGTGACTACAAATAGCCCTCATGGTGTTTAGACACAGTCTCTCTAAGCGGTTTTTTGCCGAAAGGAACTAGGTTATTGACCATCACAGCACCGTTGCCATGGTTATTTGGACACGTGATGGGTGACTTCTGGCTATTTATACTACTTTGCATATGTATTTAGGGGTGGGGACCAGGGGGTCCAAGCTCCACGTGCAGCTATGCAGAATTCACCTTAAATTGGGATGCTTGAAGGCTACGAGTGCGGTGACATGTCTACGCACTGTTTCGTACATCTGAATTTTCAGGATTTCGCCCTACCACTAACCTATAGAATGAATGTTATGCAGTCTTTTGTACATGAGGCCTCAGGTGAACATCAAGGTATTTATACTCCTCCACCAGATCAGGTTGGAATGTTTTAAATGCACTGGAGAAATCAAAGAACATGATCCTCACAATGCTGCTGGCTTTTCTGTTATCCTTAACTCCACCTCCACAGCGATAAGCAAACTGCAGGGTGTCCTAAAAGCTGCTTGTTTGCTTACTCAGGTGTTCCAACAGTCTCTTTAGGACCTTCATGATGTAGGATTTCAGAGCAACATGTCTATAGTAATTACGGACTGATGGGTGAGTTTTCTTTGGTACCGAAACAAGGCAAGAGGTCTTCCACAACACCGGAATGTTCCCCTGGGTCAGGCTAAAGTTGAATAAGTGCTGCAGAATCCCACAGAGCTGTTCTGCACAGGCCCTCATGACTCTGGGGCTGAGACCACCTGAACCTTCAGCCTCAGGTTTAATCTCTCTAGCTGCCTTTTTACCTGACTTCTAGAGACACAAAGGTGGAAGGGTGGATGCAGCGGGAGCATTAGCATCTCTTGATTTGGTTGAAGATAAACATGTTGAAGCAGAAGGATCCATGGCTGAGCTGGAAGATAAAACAGATTAGGTGTGACAAGGAAGCTTTGGGAGGTTTGGATCTCTGTTTGGCTGTAGGCAGGAGTGAAGGATACTAGGCTTGTTCCTGAATTGAACCTATTGAAGGGTTCAACAGGTTGAACATTGATTATGTTTAGTTCAGGGGTTCTGTCCAGACATCCATCTGTCTGATCTTCTTTCTGCTTGAAGCCTGTGATCTTATTCATCCCTGATCACACATCTCTGATATTGTTTTGCTGGAGCTTGCTCTCCAGTTTCTTCCTGCACCTCATTGCTGTCTCTTATCCTGACTTTTAAGTGGCTTTTGTATACTTCTCAATAATTTCCTGTCTCCCGCTCCAAAGGCTCTTTTTTTGTTAAGCAGGTCCATCAGGCCACTGGTGTCCAGGATGCATTATTAGGGAAGCATTTCATCATTCTGGTCAGGATAGTGTTATCCACACAGAAGGTTATGTAGTCTGCCACACACTCAGTCATGGCATTGATGTTTTCTCCATGTGGCTCAGGACATCACATTTTGCAGCCTCAATGCAACCTTGCAGGGCTTCTTCAGCTTCCTGTGACCATCTTCTCACAGTTCGCTTTATTACAGTATGTCTCTGAACAAGGGGTTTATAGTTGGAGCAGAGAAAACAAGATTCTGATTTGCCTGGAGGATGTCTCGCTTCAATGAGTCCTTGACATTTTTATAAAAGAAATCTAGTGTTTTGTTTTCTCTGATTGAGCAGCTAACAAACTGTTGAAATGTTGGAAGTGTAGCAGAGAGTTAGCTGTGATTAAAATTGCCAGAACTTGCCACAAACGCATTGGAGTGTGAATATTAGCCAGCAATCATTTCAAACAGTTCAAAAACTCAAAGCTGTCCTTTATGATATGAAAATTGCTCACACTGATATTGTGATGATGATATAGTCATGATATATTGTGCAGCCCTATTATTGAGAAGACGGTCATGGGAATCTGAAGAAGCTTTGCAGGGTTGTTTTTGAGGATACAAACTGGGAGTGTGTGACTATATTAACTTACAGGAAAAGACTGGAGAGCTAGCTCCAGCAGAACAATTTTATAAAGGTGTGGTCATAGATGAAGAAGATCACAGGCTTTAAGCAGAAGGAAAATCGGAAAGATGGAAATTTGGACAGAGGAAATTAACTGGACATATTTGTCAATAGGAACAAGCTCTGCATACTCCTCTTCTACATGCAGCCAAAAATACATCATACTTTCTCTGGCCCCACAGCTGTTCTGTCACACCTCAAATGTTTTATCTTCCATGGACACTTCTGCTTCTACATCATTGTCTTTAACTAACCATGTTGGTGCCCCCTCTGCTTTCCCCTACCACATGTCTGTCTCTAGAAGTCAGGTAAAGAGGCAGCTGGGGAGACTAAACTAGAAACTGAGGCAGCTCTTCAACCTCAGTCTCACCCAGGAGAAGGTTCCAGCTTTGTAGATCTAGCTGAAGGTGCAACCAGCAGATTTCCTATTGTTGGGACCACACAGCCATGGGTGTTCAACACTAAAACTCCGGTACATACTTTCCTGGAACCTTTCAAAATAAAGTGCATTAACCTTCTTCCAGCACAGCCAGGAAATGGGGTAACTGCGGACTTCCTGTGGCGCCAATACCCAAATAAAAGCCCCACCTTTCCACAAGTCTTCCTCTTCCACACCAATGACCATCGGGTCAGGAGGGAACACAGCGCGCTGAATATCTTTTGCTGGCAAAAGGACATAAATTCAACTGGATCCAAGGACCGATCATTTGCAAAAGTTAAGTAGAATGAAATACTGTCTGTGTATCCGGTATTTTCATTCTTGAACGGAGAAATTAAGGTGTAAGAGTTGCTTACATTTTCTCTTCGAGGCCCCACAGAAGCAAACGGTGTTCTGAGAGAAGCTGTTTCGACAAGCCGAGTCTGGAGGAAAGACGACGGCCGCAACTGTGTTTACGGTAACGAACAGCTGGTCACCTTCTGATCGGGAGAAACTGAGGAAGTTAGCGGGAAGCTAACTCTTTGTTCACGATGGATATCTTCTTCAAACTTCGCCTTGGGACGACATTCCCTCAACAGCTTCAGAGGTTGGGGTTTGGGCAGATTAACAGATTGGTTTAGGATGAAATGATCTAAACGTTTTCATGTTATGAAGTTTGTTTTGTGGAACTCGGCTTTCTTGGTGCTAGCATGCTACCTGTAGCACCGAGGCCGGTTCGGGTTCTTTGTATGTGTTAAAGCTAAGATAAACTTTATTTAAAGGGTGGTTTTTACCTGAACATTGCTCATAACGCGCCGTCAGCGCTTATGCATTTTAACCCTGGTATTTTAAAGGTATGTGTTGATTCTGGCGCTAAGCTATCTCTAGCTTAGCACTTTAGCTAGCTTCTTTGTTAGCCCAACGGCCAGCCGGTAAATACACGTGTGCTAGCATTAAGGCTAGTCAACAGAAAGGTTGTTAGTTTTCAAGCTAGTGAATAATCGTCCCCGAACATCATTTACTAAAGTTGATAACTAAGTAAACACCATTAAGCCCCATTTCTCCAGAAAGATTTGGCTCTTTTCCAAAATACTCAATAATATTTCTTCAAATATTGTTTTAATAAATGAAGGCAGCTAATTAGACACCGTTGAGAATTAGTCATCCAGGAGGTGGGTTTTATTCAGCAGATCATTATTTAAAACATTATTTTATTAAAATAATATTTAATCTGATCTTGCATTGTGAAAGGTTGTCTAAAGGTTGCTGATTATTTTCTAAGTTAGTTCCAAAACTAACTTAACTTCACTTCCAGATTCTTCAAGATAATCCGTGGTTCTCAAACATAAACATTGCATGGTAATGTTGCATCACTCTTTTTGGGTCATGATTTCTAATCATCTTTAATCAACTTGTTTATATTGTAAATAGTCCATTAGTTGTCATTATTCTTTAATTCTGCTTGGTAGTTTAGTTGGATTGTTTTAGCATAGTAAAGAGTTTGTTGATTGAAATATGTTGGACTTTGAGTTGACTTATTTTTGTTAATAAATTCTTGTATTTTAAGAAATTGTGTGAATTCATTCCATATGTGTGCAGAGTTTATGCTGTTCAATAATGCCTGAGCTCGTCTCACACCTTTCTATTCTGTCCTAATACCATCGCCTTAATGGGGCTGGTATTCACAGGACAATCCTTAACAGACCGGAATATTATTTGGTAAAATATTAATATTAAAATATTAATATTAAATAATATTCTCAGATTCATATTTACAACACTATTCCGATTGAAGACCTGAATTATCACATTTTGCGACCTAGGTGTGCAAAATCCGACAAGCCTAGGTTGGTTGAGACAAGTCTACCTCCACAAACTTGATGATACCCTGCAGACAGTGAATGCCACCAGGAGTGTTGGAAGCTGAAGATAAGTTGGAAGCTGCCGAATCAAGAGCTAGGAGGTTGGAGAAAGGTGAGTGTAGTCGAAACATTTCGCACCCCTAGAGGAATGGGGGCTGGTGGTAAATCCCACCTCAAAGGTGAATTTTTTAAAGGAGAGACTAACCTGCAGCATCCTGATTGAATCTTCAGCTCAGAGCTGGAAGAAGAAGCTGTTCTGCAAAGATTCCCCTTCCAGATTCGAGTTGATCCCCGCAGATCCACCGAGTCCAGAGTAGGTATGAATGGTCCGAGTAGTGTCAGTGGTGCAGTGTCCCACTCCACTGCAGTGGACAGCCATAGACAATACCTGGTGGTGGACTCAGTAGAGGCAGGTGGTTTAAAATTTAGGGGTGATTAACCTTCAAACCTGACTTGCAGCACCCTTCACTGTCTGTGGGACTCAGGTGCTTCATACCGCTCTGAACTACTGCCATGGACCCATGTCCGTAGGGCACAGGGCACACCAACGTACGATGAACAGCCTCCGTTGCTTTCTCGAAGGCTGGATCAGGATTTTCTAGCATACCATGGACGTACTAGGCCGGAAATCTCAGATGATGATTCAGATGGACCAGCACCAATACCTGAGCATGGATTGTGCACGTCAGCTTGAGTCTGTTGACAGAGACATAAACTGTTGCGACCTGAGTAATACAGAATCAAACAATGACTACCCTATGGAGGTCGAATGTTGTCTTTTAGACTTGCACTGTTCCTCGGCTCATAAAGAGAGATGGAGGATGCCTTCCACAAGCTTTTAGCATAAGCAATGTGCCAGGCCACCGCTCCACCTCAACCATTATCGGAGGTAACCAAACCACAGGTGAAACCGAACCCATAACCCCCATCGGCATGACTAGACATGGACCTAGTCTCCACTGCCACCAGAATTTATCTGGTCAGATGGGAAAACAAACCTAGGAAACCCCAAAAACCTCTTGGGAACTTACTAAGAGAAATACCAAGAACTAATTTCTTAAGATTTTTAGGTGAACAAAGCCACAATGAGCGTGTACGTCGCCAATATTGTCCAACCCTTCTGGACGCAGGGTCTGCGATAAGCCTGATGTGCTCAACCTTGTTTGAAGCAGTGACTAAAGCCATGCTCTTCCTTGGTGAACCATTTCAGGGAGAGGCTTGTGATGTAAGCATCACTAGTTACCAATCCAGTCATGATGCATCACAACTCAGGTGTGGTTAGACATCACATTCCAAGACATTGACTAACCTCTGCTTATCATCTGTTGTGGAGAGTACTATCCTTTTAATTTCCCCTTGGGATTAATTAAATGTTTTTATTTGAATTAAATTGAATTGAGTGAGGATTTAGAGTACAGTCATTATACAGTAGAGACTATATGTACATCCTTCAATCAAACGAGGTGTGAAAATCTTGACAGGTGGGCGGGACTTCCGGTGGCTGGGACATCCTAGGGCGGGACTTCCGGTGGTGGGCCTTCCGGTGACGTAACCGGATATCATCATTAACCGGATGTTGTCATTAGCCGGATATCGTCATTAACCGGATATCGTCATTAGCCGGATATCGTTATTAACCGGATGTTGTCATTAGCCAGATATTGTCATGACAAGGAAGCAAATCTTTCTAATTGTATGTTTTTAGATGTTTTTTACATCTAAAAACAAAACATGTAGTTTATCCACTTTAAAAAGTCACTCAGGTTAATGCAGGCACATCACACAAAATTCTGATAAAAAGAGAGAACCTGACAGAATTGTAAATTAATTTTGTTTTAACGCAGGGGTTATACCTGGTTTGATTCTACAGGCAAGGTTGATCATCAGGTAAAGATTTGTTGTCACCATACTCCTTAAATCCACAGCAGCCAGAAAAGGAGATTACAGACAGGTGTGCAGGCTGCTGGCTGCAGACTGCACACACAGAACTCACACTTACACACCAGGATCATAACAATTTGTTGACAAAGGACTGCTCCATAAATTCCCAGTTCCTAAAGGATACCTGGAGAATTGGAATTTGTTAGGTTGGATGTTTAGTTTTGCTTTAGAACTAGGAAATTCTTTGGATTTTTAAGGCCTGTCTTCATGTACCATTTGAGCCTTTTGAGGTGACTGATCTGAAGTCAAACTTCTTCAAAATATTGTTTCTGCTGACCATAACAACAAGGAGAATTAGTCAGCACCACATTGTCTAAGCTTGCACCTACTGCTCTAGTTTTCTGTCTAATCAATTAGGCATTAGGCACCCTGGTCAAGACTACCCTATACTGTACCCTATTGTGGCCTTGGCAAAGTACATCCACCACATATTGAAAATTAGGAAACTGATCTGTTTTATTGTCTTCTTCAGTAACAATATTTTAGACAAGCCTTTATCTAAGTCCAGGCTATAGGAATGGGTTGTGACACAATTCAGCTTGCCTAGATATTTTCAGGTATTCCTGCCCCAATAGGTGTTCAAGAAAGCTCCACTGCTGTTTCTACATTACAAGACTTATGTTGATGATCCTCTCTTGCTGACCTATGTACATCAGCAAAATTGTTTTCTTGCCTACTTTTTCAGTATTCTATCAGTTGACTATAGTAGCCAACCTTTCCATTGGGAAGTGGGTGTTGAACTGGATCTGCCAGCAGAGGCTTTAAGTGTTGTTTCTGTATGTTTAGTCAGCTTGGTGACCTGCAAACAAAAGTGGCATTTTATTACAAGGATGGTATTTTTGTCTTCCAGGGCTATTCTTAATCTAGAGTTAGTCTTGCATCTTGCAGACTGCTTCCACAAGCCATTTTGCTTTTCTGGATTTTCTTTAACGCCAAGTTCTGGATGGTTTTTGTATAGTATAACTTTGTGAATAGTTAATTGGCTGCACCAATGTTATGGATGGCACTATCACCATGAAGTGTCATAAAGTTAGCCTTAATAATAATAATAAACTTGTCCTGTCTCATAATCAGAAATAGTTATTTTTTTCTGTTTTATTCATTCATTAAAAATATGTTTGTATATTTGATTTTTGATTGTAATGTTGATTAGCTTTCTTAATTTTTTACATCTTTTAATTTAAATATTATTTATTGTATAGATTGTGAATAAATCAGGCTGCACAATTGTGCAGTTGTTAGCACTTTAGCACTGGACTAAAATGGTTCTGGGTCTGAATACCAGCCAAGGCACATCTGCGTACAGTTTGCGTGTTCTCGATATGTATGCATGAGTTAACTCAGATTCTCTAGCTTCCTCCTACAGAATAAAGACTTAGCATGTTAGGTCAATTGGTCTCTTGAATACCTCTGGGTTCAAATGTGTGCATGCATGGCTGTTTTTGTTGTGTGTCAGTGTTGCCTAGTGAAGGAATTGCAACTAGTCAAAGCTGTACCCTGTTTCTTGGACTATGATTGCTAGAGATAGGGACCAGCCACATTGCAAACCTTAGAAAATGGATGGATTAGTTCATTTTTCAGTTGATTTCAAATACTGAGAAAAAGACAGAGGTCGGTTTAGAGTTTGCTTAAGTAATCAAAGTATATACATATAAATATACATATACATGTACACAGCAGGTTGTGGCAGTGCAATGTACTTATTTGTTTCACAGCTGCAAGGTGTTTACTGTGTTCAACAGAGAGACATCCTGGGAACAAAACTGTCTCTGTCTCATATTCACATATTTAATCTTTGGGAGTAGGTATTTTTAGTGTTTTCAGTAAAGATAAAAAAGAAAGCAAGAAAAAAGAACAAGAGGGGAAAAAGTAGAGAAATAGAAAGAGATAAACAGAAACAGGTGACAGACACACCTGAAAAAATAAATATATGATGCTCATCCAATTAAAACAGTTGATCTCAGGCCACTGTGTTACAGAATGCTTTCTAATCTCCTCCTCTGACAGACCAATAAAGGTATATAGGAAAGATAAAACACTTTTGCATGCAAGTGAGTGATGGAGATCTCAGTTTTTTTGATTGACCTGACATTGGGTCTGTATCTGTTTGAGGTTAGAACAGTTGTTGCTTTGGGTGGGTCTGTTTTTAGTGAGAAAAAATCAGCTGCTCTCAAAGAGCCTGGCAGTGCTAATGGTGCTTTTACTGGGGTTTCATCTTTGAAATGTAGCCTGCAGGCTAGTGCTCATGTACCTGCCTTCTCAATGGATGGGGACTACCTTATTGGAGGTGTTTTCTCCATCCACGCCAACATGCACACGATAGATAATAACTACACCACAACTCCTGAGCCTCCAAGGTGCACAGGGAGGTTAGTAAGTGAGAAGAGGTGAAAAATGATGTTGAACTGAAATGCTGCATTTTTTTCTCAATGTTGATATAGGCTGTGATAATGTTTTTAACTAGTAGTAAAATGCATCACCTATTTTTGAGTGTTTAGACACAATTTTATTTTATCACTTTAAACAACGTGTTCAATAACTTGCGGGAATGCAGGAAAAATACTTTAGGAGCTATAGGTTCAAGATTAACAAAGATTGTTCCTAATTTTTATTTTGTACCGATATGTATTGAATTTCCCAAGAAACGTTTTCATTTATATTTTGCATTGTTTTGTAATAACATGTCAAAGCACCTGTTTCTTAACGCATAACCTGCACACCCAAACTTTCTATGTGCAGAATAGATCCACGTGAACTGCGCTTCTCTCGTGCAATGATCTTTGCCATTGAGGAAATAAATAACAGCACAGAGCTGCTGCCAGGTGTCAAACTGGGATATCAGATCCATGACTCTTGTGCCTCTGTGCCTGTCACAATACATGTGGCATTTCAGCTGTCAAATGGACATGACTCTGTTTTTTACAAAGGCAGTGATTGTTCTAAATCTGGTGCAGTGATGGCTGTAATTGGTGAATCTGGATCCACTCCATCTATCAGCATGTCTCGTGTTATCGGGCCCTTTAACATTCCACAGGTGCAAAGTTTCAAAAATCTTCCTTACAAATGAATTAGCTCCAGTTGCTTTATTTGTTATGTTAATGAGTTTTCTTAACATTCATTTTTTTAGGTGAGCCACTATGCCACCTGTGCCTGTCTGTCAAATAGAAAGCAGTATCCAACTTTTTTCAGAACAATTCCCAGTGATCAGTACCAAGCTGACGCTATGGCCAAGCTGGTGAAACATTTTGGTTGGACTTGGATAGGTGCCGTAAGGTCGGATTCAGATTATGGAAATAACGGCATGGCAACTTTTCTTGATGCAGCGCTCAGAGAGGGGATCTGTGTGGAGTACTCCGAATCCTTCTATCGGACCAACCCACCCAGTAAAATCCAAAGAGTTGCTGATGTTATCCGGAGGTTTCTGTATCCTGCCTTTTTATATTGAATCAAATATTCTATCAAAGATAACTGATTTGCATTATTATGACTGAAAAAAAAAGTCATATGTTGGTTTAAAGCAATACAGTAATTTATTTTCAGGTCAACATCAAAAGTAGTTGTGGCATTCGCAGCGCCCGGGGACATGAAGTTCCTTTTAGAGGAGCTGGCTGAAGACCCTCCTCCACCTCATCAGTGGATTGGAAGTGAGGCCTGGGTAACTGATCCACACTTAATGGAATTCAGTTTTTGTTCAGGGGCTATTGGAGTTGCCATTCAACAATCTGTCATTCCTGGCCTGAGAGACTTCCTTCTGAATCTTTCTCCTTCGCAAGTTGCTGCCTCCTCAGTGCTGACTGAGTACTGGGAGGATGCTTTCAACTGCAAGCTGAAAAGTGAGACAGTTTTCTCAAACTTTCCTTAAAAGTAAAGGTGTTAAATTAAACAATACCCCCAAAATGATGTAATGCTTTTGTTACAGGATTCCTTAACATTTGCAACAGAAAACATATTTAAAGAGAAAAATAGTCTAACTACTTTTTGAAAAGTAATTTACTATATTTATATTTATGTTCTGTAACATCTCCCCAAAACTTTTTTTATTATTAAGTGATGTATTTTTATATGGGCATTTTTGCGATTCCCAACAGGAAGTTTGTGTTGCATTTTGGTAAATAAGATTGGGTTTTTTCTTTCCATATCTTTAGGTTATGATCTAGATAAGAGGTCCTGTGATGGAACTGAGGACATTAGAACACTCTCGAGCCCGTACACCGAAACATCTCAGTTAAGAATTACTAATATGGCATACAAGGCTGTTTATGCAGTAGCACATGCCATTCATGATTCAGTTTGCCAGGAAACCAATGAAACAATACAGTGTGACAAACACATCAAATTGGAATCAAGCCAGGTCTGTTTGAATGAAGAATGATTCTAAACTGTTTCCCTGACAATACATTTTCCCCACCCCATTATTTTTTTCATAAAACTTTTAAATTTAAAGATTATTTTTAGAAATCATTCCTTCCTTCAATTCTGTGCTGCTTCACAGGTTTTGTCAGGGCTGAAGAAAGTAAATTTTTCCAGAAATGGTTACCATGTGTCATTTGACACTAATGGTGATCCTGTTGCTTTTTATGAACTGGTCAACTGGCAGAAAAGTGACGGGGGAGTTACTGAATTGGTTACAGTGGGATACTATGATGCATCACTGCCAATGGGCCGACAGTTCCTTATCAACCGGAACTTAACCTGGTTGGACGGCAGCACTGAGGTAATGGGACTTTAGAGGAAAAACAGATTAACCTTTGTCTTATTGCTCCATTATGGTTGCATGACAAAAACATTTGTATTGTGAATTTGTTTATAATTGTGGTACAGGTACCAGTTTCATCTTGCTCTGAGAGTTGTCCTCCAGGAACTCGTAAAGTGTTACAGAAAGGGAAGTCCATCTGCTGCTATGATTGTATATCTTGTCCTGAAGGAGAGATTAGCAATATGACAGGTAATGTCAAACATCTTTTTATACAGCTCTTCATCACCGAATATTCATGAGTTACAAATGTTTTTGATTGATATTTTAGATTCCCCTGACTGCTTCCCATGTCCCAGTGAGTTCTGGCCAAACGCAAAGAGAGATGCATGTTTCCCCAAACCTGTGGAGTTTCTTTCTTTTGAGGAAATCCTGTCAATTATCCTGGCTGTATTCTCCATCAGTGGGGCCTGTCTGGCCATCATAACAGCAGCAGTTTTTTATCATCACAGGACAACCCCAATTGTCAGAGCCAACAACTCTGAGCTGAGCTTCCTGCTGCTCTTCTCTCTGACTCTGTGCTTCTTGTGTTCATTAACATTTATTGGAGCACCGTCTGAGTGGTCCTGCATGCTACGACACACAACGTTTGGCATCACCTTTGTCCTTTGTATCTCCTGTGTTCTTGGTAAAACTATTGTGGTTTTAATGGCCTTTAAAGCTACACTACCAGGAAACAATGTCATAAAATGGTTTGGTCCTCCACAGCAAAGAATGACTGTAGTGTCATTTACATTTATTCAGGTTATAATTTGTATTATTTGGTTGCTAGTGAGTCCTCCTTTCCCAGTTAAAAATCTAAGCACCTACAAGGAGAAGATTATCCTGGAATGTGCATTAGGCTCTGCTGTTGGCTTCTGGGCTGTGCTGGGATACATCGGCCTCCTGGCTTTTTTTTGCTTTGTGTTAGCTGTTCTAGCTCGGAAACTACCTGATAATTTTAATGAAGCCAAGATGATAACCTTCAGCATGTTGATATTCTGTGCAGTCTGGATCACCTTTATTCCAGCATATATCAGCTCTCCTGGAAAATTTACTGTGGCTGTGGAGATATTTGCCATTCTGGCTTCCAGCTTTGGACTGATACTGTGTATATTTGCTCCAAAGTTTTTCATTATTTTGTTTCAGCCGGAGAAGAACACCAAAAAATTTTTAATGACCAAAAGCTAATAATTGCTTTGTAGTGTTAATGATATGATAAATCCTGGAATACATCTGCTAACATTTAGCTTTGTAAACAATGCTAATTATTATGTTTTATCAAAATTAAACATTTGAGACCAGCCTTGTGTAAGTCACTCATTCTTAAGTCAAGTTGATTGAAATAGATTTTAGAATTTGTGGTCTTACAAAATATATATTTTATGAATTGAAAAAAAAAAGAATTCTCAAAATTTAAAACTACTCTGCCATTTTCATTTTTTTTTCCCAATTGTCTGAATTTACCACTGAAGAGCCAATCATACACTATGTCCAATCATCCATCCCAGACATAATCATATACTTTGTGCACAATTATTAGGCAAATGAGCATTGTGCTCATATCTTTAGTTTTAGGAATATTTTCCGTGGCAAAAAGTCGATAGGGTTAGAATGTCGATACTGAGAAAAAAGACCCAAATTACCTGCCAAGGATTTGAGAAGAATCTAACATGAAGCTACCAGGAACCCATTTATTGCATCTTGTCCCTTTAGATAACTTTGGCAAAGTTTTTTTTATTTTATTTTAACACAGTAATGTTCGGGAGATTGCTCAAACTCCCTCTCCATCATTTTCTTCTCACTAAACATGCAGAACATGGTCACATTCTTGTGTGTCTTTTCCATCAGTCCTTTGTAGCCTCCTACAGATTTTCTTATGACATTGCCCTAAATTTAGCTCCATCTATCTATACATAAGTGTGGAGTAGCCTATCAATGCTAAATGTAAGCTTCCTTACAACACGATATTGGCACCACTATGTTGCCTGCTGGAGATGGTTTACATTATGGGATGTTCAGTTTTATTTCTTTCCCACATCAAGCATTTTGCACATAGGCCACGAAGTTTGGCTTTGGAATAATCCAACCAAGAAACCATCCTCCAAGTGTTTGTTTTGTCCCCTATAATGCTTGTTGAAAAACAGCAAATGGAATTTTCTCCATAGTTACAATGTTCCTCTTGGCTGCTATACTGGCTAATTCTCTCCTTGCCCAGTTTATATGGAACGCCAAAGTGTTCAAAATTAAATAAATAAATAAAACAGTATGAATCAGGGGGAGAAGCTCGGTCATCCTGGAGGGACTCAGAGTAGAGCCGTTGCTTCTCCACATCGAGAGGAGCCAGCTGAGGTGGCTCGGGCATCTAGTTAGGATGCCTCCTGGACGCCTCCCTGGTGAAGTGTTCCGGACCTGTAGGAGGCCCAGAGGAAGACCCAGGACACACTGGAGGGACTATGTTTCTTGGCTGGCCTGGGAACGCCTTGGGATTCCCCCAGATGAGCTGGGCCAAGTGGCTGGGGAGAGGGAAGTCTGGGTCTTAGGCTGCTGCCCCTGCAACCCGACCCCGGTTAAGCGGAAGACAATGAATGGATGGATGGATGGATGGATGGATGGATGGATGGATGGATGGATGGATGGATGGATGGATGGATGGATGGATGGATGGATGGATGGATGGATGGATGGATGGATGGATGGATGGATGAAAATAAGTATCCACATCAATAAATAATAGATAATGATTTTAATGTGACAATGAAATTGTGAAATAATTGAATGTATATTACATTCTCATCTCATTATTATGAAATATATTTAATTTTCCACAAAAAAATCAGCTTTATAATATAAAAGAATTTTCATATAAGATTTATACCTAATAATTGAAATTATTATTGAGGCTATGTTTATGTAGTTCCATCAATTTGTTTTTTTTTTCCTTTCAAAATGTCAATTTTTAAAAGTCAGCTTGTATTTCAAAAAGGCAGCTTTTAGTTTATAAGGGTGATTTCTCCCCATGGCCTATTTATTTCATGTCACTTTACAACTGAATGACTGTGGGGCCAATCAGCATCAATGGGCTGGACCTGCATCCTTATTGGCTGAGCCTTACATAAAGATTAGTTTCCAGATCAAATTGAGGGGAATAATATATCATATGATTCCATTTTGAGTTGTTTGGATGACATCTTTCAAATGATCGGGATGATAATTGCTCTCCAGAATATTAGCATCAACGATGCCGTTGTGGATACCCTAAGAGCCTTTGAGCACCGTGTCCACATGGAATATGCAGAGCACAACACTCAAGACTTTAGTGGTGTCTGGCATAACCATTGGGGTTCTTGCTGTTAGGTTTTCTGTGTCACCCAGCACAGTTCACTGCAGTCAAGTAAGCCGACAGTCACGCCAGTCAATGTTAGCTCTCTATTAAAGATTAGCATCGCACATACAAGGTGCATTACGGTAATAGAGCTGACCAGACGCCTATCCAGGCAACGGTTGAGAAATTAAGACGAAAACAAAAAAGTAACCTTAAGAACATTTATATTAAAGACATATTTACAATTTTCACATACATGTTTATGTAAAAAATTTATATTTAATCATTTTAATGTAGATTTTAGAAGGAAATAACAGGTCAAAGTACTTACTAATGTTATATACTTTTGTTAAACTTTCAGCAATTTATTTCTCCAGAATCATGAGAGGTGACAACACAATCTCTTCAGACTATGTCAGAGGGTCATCTATACTATAACCAATATTATTCCCCTGTATAGTGACTGGGATCTGCCAGATTTTAATGGAAAATAAACCTGAATGTCCTCTACATAAAAATGGAATATAGCACAAAATGAGGCTTCCCACAATGAACCATGGCAATGAAAAAACAATGAACTAATGAAAAATTCCAAAATCTTAAAACACAATTAAATCCACTGCAGACTTATAAAGGCCTTGGTTATTAAGCTCTGGATGTGTTTCAATATTGTTAGTAAATTTTAAACTTTTGGAAAGATGAATAAAAGCAGTTATTAGCTTAAAAATTTGACTTTTAAAGTTTAGCTGTTTTCTCTAAAACAAGGAAAAATCTATTTTATTTAACTAGTCCCGCAGGTTAGCCCAAGTTTAAACAATTATCTTTATTTATTAAACATTAATACAGGCAGAGATGGGTAGTGTAGCCATTTTACTCAGGGAAGATTAGCAGTATTTCAATGTATTTTTTTCTCAAGAAGAAGTAAAACGTAGTCATCCAAATAGAGTAAAAAAGTATTCAGTAAAAAGCCTTTGTAAATACTGAGTACTTAAGTAGCCCTGTTCTACTGATTTACTGTGAAAATTATGCTCGAGTTTTAGCGCTTTGAATAATTAAATAAAAACATATTACAGTTGGATAATGCATATATTCTAGGTATGTATATTATATTTGACAATATATGCTGTTTACTATATGTTCACTTGCCCTCCAAATCGCACAACATATTCCACAGATAAAAACGTGTTGCATTTTTGGTATAGTGCAGTAAAACTACTCTTAGAAGTACTTTCATTTTCAAAAAGTTACTTAAGTAAATGTAACTGAGTAATTGTAAATAGTTACTACCCACCTACAGGCAGCTATTCATTGCTATACGCCTTACTCTGTGGGAGGTGCAATGAGTTGTCAAGCTGTTAATCACAGTTAAAGCTCTCATTCTTTGAAAACACATCAGCTTAGCCTCTAACTTCTTAAATGCCAATGAGAAAACTGATTGTATAAATGGCTAGTGGAAGTTTGAATTTCATAAAGATAAAAAGAAAAGAAAAAATTCAAAGCCCTCATGTCTTTATATCCAAACACATTTAAAGGTAACATAGCTGAGAATAGAATGTAATTCTCATCAGCTAAATTCTCATTATTTACAGAAAAGTCAGAATGTGTAGCACCTACACAGAAAAACAGGCCAATTTATTTTTTTTAAACAGTTAAATCTAAAATTTATAAAGCAGAGGTCACAAAGCAGCTGCACATTTGTAAAAGTTAAATGTATTCTAAAGGAAAAGATAATGGGTAAGATTTGGTAAACAATAGAGATTTTCAGTGTTTTGAGGGGAAATGCTGCAAGAAGACAAAAGAGGCAGTGTATAGACTTGGCATGGGGAAATGGAACACATGAAGGTCATCCAATTAAAATACTTGTTTTCTGGCCACGTTATGACAGCATGCTTTCTGATCTCCTCCTCTGAGTGAAGAAGCTATATAGAAAAGATGAAACCCACCATCCTGCACTTGAGGGATGGAGATCTTAGCTTATTTTATTGGTCTGACACTGGCTCTAGGTTTGTTTGAGGGAAATTCAATATTTGCTCAGAAAAAATCTGCTGGTACAGAGAAATGTAGCCTGCAGGGTACAGCTGGTTTACCTGCATTCTCTATGAATGGGGACTACATTATTGGGGGTGTTTTCTCCCTCCACAACAACATGCACACAGTGGAGAAAAACTACACCACAGCGCCTGAGCCTCCAAGGTGCTCAGGGAGGTTAGTAGTTGAGAAGAGGTGAAACTAACTAAAGTTATTGGAGAACTAAAATGCTGAGAATTTGTCATAGTTCAAATCAGTTATAATGACCTTTATATCATAGTTAAATCTGATGTATGTATCTTTAAAGCTGTGTTTATCAACTTAGTTAAATAAATAAAATATATAAATACATTAATGCTAGGCTTTTGATGTAACTGATTAATGATTTATGTTGTAGGCCTTATAATGCAATTGGTAAGGCATTTTCTTGTGTATTTTACTTTTTGAATTTTTTTTCTGTGCAGAATAGACCCTCGTGAAGTGCGCTTTGCTCGTGCAATGATCTTTGCCATTGAGGAGATAAATAACAGCACAGAGCTGCTGCCGGAAATCAAACTTGGATATCAGATCCACGACTCGTGTGCCTCCGTGCCAGTGGCTGTGCATGCAGCATTTCAGCTGACAAACGGCCAAGATCCTTTGTTTTATCAAAGTGATAATTGTTCTCAGTCTGGAGAGGTGATGGGTGTTGTGGGCGAATCTGGATCCACTCCATCCATCAGCATATCACGTATTATTGGGTCTTTTAAGATTCCCCAGGTATATAGTTTGAATTTCTGACACATGGAATAAGCTTTTCTTAATTCAATTGTTACATTTCAGAGCATGTTTGGCATTTTGTTTTTTTAGGTGAGCCACTACGCCACTTGTGCCTCTCTGTCAGATAAGAAGCAGTATCCAACTTTTTTCAGAACAATTCCCAGTGATCAGTTTCAAGCTGATGCGCTGGCCAAGCTGGTGAAACACTTTGGTTGGACTTGGATAGGTGCTGTTCGATCTGACTCAGATTATGGAAATAATGGCATGGCAGCTTTTCTTGAAGTAGCACTCAGAGAGGGGATCTGTGTGGAGTACTCTGAAGCCTTTTATCGGACCAACCCACGCAGTAAAATAAAAAGAGTCGCTGACATTATCCGGAGGTTTCTGTATCTCCTGCATGTATACTTTGCATTGATGTCCATCAGCAAACTTTATGAATGTTCATTCAGAAATAAATGAAATACATTTTCTAAGATTGATAAAAAGTGGGATATGTTTAAGATTATGCATTTAATATCTTTCCAGGTCAACAGCAAAAGTTGTAGTGGCATTTGCAGCTATTGGAGAGATGAAGATCCTGTTGGAAGAGTTGGCTCGGGATCCTTCTCCGCCTCGTCAGTGGATTGGAAGCGAAGGCCTGGTTTACTGACACAGACATGTTAAGCTTCACTTTCTGTGCAGGGGCTATCGGAGTTTCCATTCAGCAATCTAATATCCCTGGCTTTAACAATTTCCTTCTGAATCTCTCTCCTTCTGAAGTAGCTGCTTCCTCATTGCTCACTGAGTTCTGGGAGGATGCATTTAACTGCACCACAAGAAAAAGTGAGATTTTTCAAGGTAATCGCTAATTAAATTCATTTGAGAACTCATTCCAGGCTTCTGTTGCTATGTTTGTAAGGCTTTGGGTAAATGTGACCTTCCATTTCCAAAAATGAATTGTCCAAAAAAGACAATACATATTTCTACATAAATACATATTCTTACATAAAATATCCTTAAAGAATTCATATATTGGAGAACAGGGTGTATCACTGAAAACATTTGAACATGATCTGTTGTTTCGAGTTGAGTTAAAACCGTTTTGAACTGATGAACAATTTTCCAAGTCATAAATCATATCTCTCATTCTCCAGAAAAAGTTCAACAAATGTACAGAATAGTATTCTTAGTTTGTATAGATACATACATACTCAAAAATGGAAGATTACTGATGAAAATTAGCTTTACCATTTGCTTCCTTCTTGTATCTTTAGGTGGTGGTACAGTAAGGAGAATGTGTAATGGAAAAGAGGATTTAATGACACTTCAAAGCCCGTACACTGAAACTTCTCAGCTGAGAATTACTAACATGGTGTATAAGGCTGTTTATGCAATAGCACGAGCCATTCAAAACACATGGTTTCAAAAAAAGAATTTCACTCTTTACAAAACCATCAAGCTGAAGTCAGAAGAGGTCTGGGAACCTCATTTTCAGTTTTTAACTGTCATTAGCTTTGCTGAGGTGAAATGCAATTGAATGTAATGCATTTTCCTGTATACTTTTTCATCTTTATGACCTTGCATCACACTCACAGGTTTTTACTGAGCTCAAAAACGTAAACATTTCCCAAAATGGTTATCATGTGTTATTTGATGCTAATGGAGATCCAGTGGCTTTTTACGAATTGGTAAACTGGCAGCTGAACGAGAGAGGAGTTATTGAGCCAGTAAAAGTGGGGTATTATGATGCATCACTGCCAGAAGGCAAGAAGTTCCGTATCAACAGAAACATAACTTGGGTGCAAGGTGGCTTAGAAGTAATAACAACAGTCCAGTTGATTAAACTTTGTCTAGCTGCTTTTTAACTGTTGTTTTTTAACTTTTTGTCTCTATCTCATGGACAGGTACCAGTGTCCATTTGCTCTGAGAGTTGTCCTCCAGGAAGTCGTAAAGTTTTGCAGAAAGGAAAACCCATCTGCTGCTATGATTGTATACCATGTCCTGATGGGGAGATTAGCAATATGACAGGTAAAATCAATTGTTTCAATGCAATGCTGCATTATTACAAAATACTTTAGTGATAACACACTTCTCAATATATTCTTTAGATTCTGCTGATTGCTTCCTATGCCCCAAAGAGTTCTGGCCAAATGCAGAAAAAAATGCCTGTTTCCCCAAATCTGTGGAGTTTCTTTCCTTTGATGAAGTGCTGGGAATCATTCTGGAAGTGTTTTCTGTTACTGGGGCCTGTTTGGCCATTATTACAGCAGTGGTTTTCTTTCGTCACAGAACAACTCCAATGGTCAGAGCCAACAACTCAGAGCTGAGCTTCCTGCTGCTCTTCTCTCTGACTCTGTGTTTTTTATGTTCATTGACTTTCATTGGCGCTCCATCTGAGTGGTCTTGTATGCTACGACACACAGTATTTGGCATCACCTTTGTCCTCTGTATCTCATGTGTTCTTGGTAAAACTATCGTGGTTTTAATGGCCTTTAAAGCTACACTTCCTGGTAACAATGTCATAAAATGGTTTGGTCCTCCACAGCAAAGAATGACTGTAGTTTCATTTACATTTATTCAGGTTATAATTTGTATTATATGGTTGGTTGTGAGTCCTCCATTCCCAGTAAAAAATTTAACCACCTACAAGGAGAAGATCATCCTGGAATGTGCTTTAGGCTCTACTATCAGCTTCTGGGCTGTGCTTGGCTACATTGGCCTCCTGGCTGTTTTTTGCTTTGTGTTAGCTGTTCTAGCTCGGAAACTACCTGATAATTTTAACGAAGCTTAGATGATAACTTTCAGCATGTTGATATTCTGTGCTGTCTGGATCACCTTTATTCCAGCATATATCAGCTCTCCTGGAAAATTTACTGTGGCTGTTGAGATATTTGCCATTCTGGCCTCCAGCTTTGGACTGATACTGTGTATATTTGCCCCAAAGTGTTTCATCATTTTGCTCAAGCCATACAAAAACACAAAGAAATATTTAATGAACAAAAACTAACTGTATCCTGTTATCTTACACAACATAGAGATGACAATATTTTAGCCATGCTGTCTTTGTCACTTTAAACAGTAACTGGGTGTATTTTACATATTTCTACCTTTCTGGTTTCTCTATTTGAATAAATATTTAAACTATATATTTTTGGCTCAGTATTTCCTTTATGTCAGTTTACAAATTTGAAAAAGGTAAAACGTATTTTACAAAGAAAATGTTCTATACAAATGGGAAAATTTGTTTTATATTCGATTTAATGTGGAGTTCTTGACAATAACATTAATGTTAGTCCTGCAATGTCATTTAAATAAAACAAAATAGCCCAAAGTGCAGATATACAACATTTAATGTAGCAATGACCTACATTTGTGTTTAATACAAATTAAAATACCATTCACAATTAACTGTTACCTGCAGTAAAAAGCATATATATGAACACACTAGATCACAAAATAGAATGTTGTTAGTTTTAGTTTTAGAACACTGTCTATAAATATTGAACAAAGTAATGTACTCATTACTTATCAGTATCTAAAAAATTTTATATGTTAAACATTCTACGATGTGATTCTCCACCTTATAAACTTACACAGTGGTTGATTTGGGTCTAAGTTGGAATTGTTTTTAAATGAGAGACAATCAATTGAGTAATAGTACTACTATTACTGAGAATATTTAATAGTAAAAATACATTTTATTAAGACTGTATTTACACTATAATGACAAAATATTTGTTTGCCTGCCTTCACACAAATTAATACCCACAAGGTTTATGGGAATGACTATTAATTTTGAAGCATTTGTGAGGTCAGACATGATATTGGGTTAGAAGGCATAACACAAAGTCTCCATTCATCCATTACACTAGTCGGTCAAGATCAAAAGGGCTCTTAGAGGCAGCTCTTTGAAATGAACAACGGGAGCTGGCTTCCGCTGGGATCAATTTGTATGTCATTGTCCCTGCTTGCACTAGCAGAGGGGTGGCTGATAGGCCACCTGACTATTTGGCAATGGGTATGGCCAGCGCTGCCACACCTTGAGCAAGGATGCTATTACAATTAATAGGGTCTTTTCAATTTTGCTGTTGTTCAGTGTTATTATAATTATAAATTGGTTGCACACTTTATGAAGCACTGAATTCACACTGAAAATGAAAATCTATTTCTCCTGAATCTATGGCCCACTGTCAGTGTGTGAATGTGTCTATGAATGGATGAATGACTTATTGTAGTGTAAAGCGCTTTGGGGTCCTTGAACTTGATAAAGCCCTATGCAAGTTCAGGCCATTTACCATTTAATCAGGGCATGCTTAGGTCAGTTTTCTAAGGTTACAGTGTATCAAACATTCCTACATGTTCTCTGAGCCATTATTTGCAGTTACAGATCTGATTCCATGGTTTTTCTATTTCTACATAGTGGTTTTCCTGTGACAAATAATGCATATGTCCTAATTTGTCATGGCACACCTACTTGTGTCAGATTGACTTTTACGCAATATATTCAGAATATTCTTTTCATATATGTGACTGGCCGTGGCAAAACCAGGAACAAGTCTACCCGGGGTCGTTTTGAGTTATGTACAGATTCTGAAAGAGTGGAGTCTAAGATTTCCAATGATGTCAAACTTGTGGAAATTGAAAAATAATGGAAGAAGATATGTCCATCTGAATGTCTGCACTCGCCAGACTACTTTTCTGAGAAATCAGTCCTGAAAGATTCCTTGTTTTCTCTCCCTGAAAGCAGGGCGGTGACAAAAGCTGCTAATTTGAATAACTTTGAATAGCCCACCTCCCCCAACTGTTTGTCAAGATAAGCTCCAACTGACTGCCACAGACTTCTGTCACTGAACTCATAGTAGTATTTTTCTATGTAAAGATAATTCACAGCACTGCATTACAATTTATTATTTATTTTATTTATGTCTGCAAATTGCATCATGACTGCAACCTAAGGTGTGCATCCTGGTGATTGGTTGGTTTCCTCTTGTTTTTAGATAAGTCTCACTTAAAGTTCCAGTCTATTAAATGTTCTGCCTCAGGCAGAGTTTGAAATCCTATCTCACAGCAATTAGCAAAATATCAGGGTAATATTCAATTCAATTCAAATTAAATTCAAAAATACTTTATTAATCCCAAAGGGAAATTAAATGTTGTTATAGCTCATATTATGAAGGTTTCCTCAAAGAGCCGTTGTAGATGCTGATGGCTGTGGACAGGAAGGATCTCCTGTATCGCTCCGTCTTACAGCAGATCTGAAGAAGCCTCTGACTGAAGACACTCTGTTGTTGTAGGACAGTCTCATGAAGATGATGCTCAGGGTTCTCCATAATGTTCTTCATTTTATTAAGAATCTGTCTTTCCACAATGATCTCCAGAGGTTCCAGAGGAGTCCCAAGAACAGAGCCAGCCTTTTTTATCAGCTTGTTGAGCTTTTTTAAGTCCCTGGCTCTGATGCTGCTTCCCCAGCAGATGATGGCAGAAGAGATCACACTCTCCACAACAGACTTATAGAAGATATGCAGCATCTTGCTGCAAACACCAAAGGACCTAAGCTTCCTCAAGAAGTAGTCTGCTCTGTCCCTTCTTATAGATGGCTTCACAGTTGCATCTCCACTCTAGTCTGTTGTACAAGTGACCATCAAAGTATTTATAGTCCTCCACCACCTCTACTTCTTCTCCCATGATAGAAATAGTTTTTGACTTATTCCTGTTTCTCTTAAAATCTACAATCATCTCCTTTGTTTTAGTTACGTTCAAAATGAGATGATTGTTTCCACACCATGCCACAAAGCGGTCCACCACCTTCCTGTACTCAGCTACTTGTCCATCTCTGATCCACCCCACGACTGCAGAATCATTCCGAGTATTTCTGCAGATGACAGGAGTCTGTCTTGTACTGGAAGTCTGAGGTGTACAGAGTGAAAAGGAATGGTGAGAGTACAGTCCCCTGTGGTGCTCCTGTGCTGCTGACTACCTGGTTAGACTCACCACCTTTCAGTCTCACAAACTGTGGTCTGTTTGTCAGGTAGTCTTTGATCCAGGAGATTGTTGAGGCCTCCACCTGAGTGTTCTGGAGTTTCTGACAAAGCAAATCAGGTTGGAATGTATTAAATGCACTGGATAAATCAAAGAACATGATCCTCACAGTGCTACTGGTTTTGTCCAGATGACAGTGGGTTTGTTGAAGCAGGTGTATGATGGCATCTTCAACTCCAATTCCACAGCAATAAGCAAACTGAAGGGGGTCCTGATGGTTTACTGTTTGCTTACTCAGGTGGGCCAACAGGAGTCTCTCTAGGACCTTCATGATGTGAGATGTCAGGGCAACAGGTCTATAGTCATTGAGGACTGATGGGTGAGTTTTCTTTGGTACTGGAACAAGACAGGAGGTCTTCCACAACACCGGAACCTTCTTCTGGGCCAGGCTAAGGTTGAAGGGGTGCTGCAGAATCCCACAAAGCTGCTCTGCACAGGCCTTCAGGACTCTAGGGCTGACATGATATGGACCTGCAGCCTTATTCCTATTCAGTCTCTCCAGTTGTCTCTTCACCTGACTTCTTGAGACACACAGGTGGAAGGGGGAAGCAAAGGAAGTATCAGCATCTTCTGATATGGTTGAAGGCAAACATGTAGAAGCAGAAGGGTCTAGGGCTGAGGTGGAAGATAAAAAATGTGAGGTGTTACTGGACAGTTGTGGGTCCTGTGGGTCAAAGGAAGGTGGAATGTCTGTTTGGCTGTGAGCAGGAAAGGAGGATGCGAAGCTTGTTTCTGAACTGAACCTATTGAAGAATGTGTTCAGTTCATTGGCTCTGTCCAGACCTCCATCGGTCTGATCATCCTTCTGCTTGAAGCCTGTGATCTTCTTCATCCCTGTCCACACATCTCTGATATTGTTTTGCTGGAGCTTGCTCTCCAGCTTCTTCTTGTACACCTCCTTGCTGTCTCTTATTTTGACTTTAAGTTGCTTCTGTATACTCCTCAATAATTCTCTGTCTCCCTCTCTGAAGGCTCTTTTTTCTTGTTAAGCAGGTCCTTCAGGTCACTGGTGATCCAAGGTTTGTTATTGGGGAAGCATCTCACGGATCTGGTGATGTCCTCTCCATGTGGCTGGCACAGTGCATCCCAGTCTGTAGCCTCAAAGCAACCTTGCAGAACTTCTTCAGCTTCCTGTGACCATTTTCTCACAGTCCTCTTTATTACAGGTTGCCTCTGAACAAGGGGCTTATATTTTGAGCAGAGAAAAACAAGATTGTGACCTGATTTGCCTAGAGGAGGTCTTGCTGTAGAGATGTATGAGTCCTTGACATTTGCATAAAACAAATCCAATGTTTTGTTTTCTCTGGTAGAGCAGCTAACAAACTGTTGAAACGTTGGAAGTGTAGCAGAGAGTGAAGCATGGTTAAAATCACCAGAAATTGCCACAAAAGCATTGGGGTTTTGTGTCTGTAGCTTAGCAACAACTGAGCTGATGGCATCACATGCAGTGTCGGCAACAGCGGAAGGTGGAACGTAAACTGTTGCCAAAATAACACTGGTGAACTCTCTGGGTAAATAATATGGATGAAAACTTATTGCCAACAGTTCAATATCTGGACTGCAGAGATGACACTTCACAGTAACATGTCCTGGGTTACACCATCTGTTGTTCACAAGTAGTGCCAGTCCACCTCCTTTACATTTGCCGCTCCTCCTTAAATCTCTATCTGCTCGTATGGTTAAAAAGCCCGGCAGAGAGACGCTGGAGTTGGGGATATGATCCTGCAGCCACGTCTCAGTAAAACACATGATACTGCATGCCCGGTACTCTGGCTGGGTCCTTTGTAGGGCTTGGAGTTCATCCAACTTGTTTCCCAACGATCTCACATTGCCCATCAAAATCGATGGAAGAGATTGTTTGAACTTCCTCCTTCTCTCTCTTCTCTTAGCTCCTGCTCTGCATCCACGGCGTCTCCTTTTCAACTCATCAGGGATTTGGGGTTGTAGCTGAAGTATTATTTGAGCTTTTGAGATATTAATTAGCTGCTCCCGGTTGTAAGAAACAACCCTGTTGCCATGGCAATGCATCATAACAAATGTCCAAAAATAGAAAGTCTTAAGAAAAATCCTTTTCAATATGGATGTGTTCTTCTTAATATGTGATATGAAATGTCCAAAGATTATTGTAGCATGCAGAAATATTGTTTATAATTCATTAATAATTAATTTTATGTGTGCAGGTATGAAGAGAGCTATGGGCTAATAGCTTAAACCTTTTGAATACGTGTTAATCTAGAAGAGGCTGGTGCAGCAGCTACTTAATCTGTACCCATCAAATTTTATGTCTTCAAACCTCTTGACTTTAATGGACCCAGGGAAATAACTTGACTTTGATCTTGTCACAAATGTGATTTTTATTTACAACTCTATACACATTACAAATTGCCAAAACGCCAATGTCACAGTGCCACACCATCATTCTCTTCTGTGTGCTATTCTGTGTAGTGCTTTGTGGTGCTGGGCATGTAATATCCTTTGCTTCATCGGAACAGAAAGGCCTGATCTTTGAATAAAGATAAGTCTGCCTGTCCGTGGCCAGTCCAGGTGCAGGCAGGGCAGGAACACAGACGACTGGGGGTAGAACTTCTGGGTCACACAGCAGCTGAAAGCTAACAGACTCTGCGTCGCTGTGAATCCTAGCTGGGACCACACTAGGTCTGTTGGCATCAAAGCTGTTAATAAAAGCACACAAAAGACAATTAAAATATTGCATGTCTCTTTGTTATTGACAAATACAGATTGTGGAAGTCTGCAGAATAGATACCCGAAGTGCTGATAACTCTTGATCTGTGGGAGCTTTCGGAAGTAGGGACTCAGGTGTGCCTGCCAGTCAAACGTGTTGACTAACACCGTGCCGTCTTCCAGTCCGACCAGCTGTAGGGTGTTGAGGCGACTTTCAGGAGAGCTGTTTTCCACTACCTGTACACAGAAGGACCATAATAGAAATGAGCATATTAGTTTTCATGCACATGACTGACTTTCTTCTTTGATTTTCTATCAGATGGAATAGACTTACTTTGGCAATATCTGCCAATGTGCTGACCCTGGTCCTCTTGTATGCTTGTTTAATAAGCCAAAGCCACAGTCTGTGGCACATTTGGTGTGGCCAGCAATCAGGAAGTGGATGTTTAGTGTGGAGTGAAGCTTGTGTGCATCCCGACAGGCGCCATACCACAGCTTAAAACTGTTTTTGTTTTGCCCAGTGCAATTGTCACAATGAAGATCCACATCAGTTTCTCCAACTCCAAAATGAGTGAAGAAGTGGTGCATGTAGCTGATGACTTCATTGCTCCCCTTCCGTGATGACATGCCTTCATCAATCAGGAAAGTCCCCTGGTTTTGCAGGCCTTTACAAAAGACACCAAAATGTCCACATTTCCGTGGTGTCAGGAAGTACAGTACATTGGCCCAGGCTGCGGTGGGTTCGAGGAGAAGTGCATCTGATGAAGACAGAGGACAAAAAAACAAGGTTTAGAATAAACAAAAGTTGTGTATCGTTAAAGCAGTCTTATGTTTATACTATGTAAGAAAAAAAAGTGCAATGTGGAACAAATACCTGCTGTGCAAAGTCAAAGATGTAGTGCATCCTGATCTTCTTACTTGAAGGTGGGGAGGGGTCGACGGATAATTGATAGTCGACGCAGGTCGTTTTACAGGCAGCAGTCATCTCGTTGTAGATGGCCCTCTCTTTTTGAACAAGCTGAAGATGATCCTGTTGCTTCTTGACTGCTGCAGTCTTTCTGTCCTCTGGAAGGTTTGCACTTCTTATAAGCTGGTCATTATTCTGTTGGCACTGCCAGCAGAGGTCGGTGCGGGCCTACAGCTTTTTATGTGTGGGAGTAGCTAGGTCCAAAGCGCCTTGAAGCTTGATTTGCAAATTGCACGCTCACCTGAGAGAAAAATATCACAGGGTTATTAATTTGTGATGAAGTTTTACATCACTGGTCATTAGAAGAATTTCACTGTTCTATAAAAATATATTTTTATACATATCAAGCTCCTTGGCACACTTCATATAGAGACGCCACACTGAGGCCCTTGACACATGCGTTGGCAGTAGCTTCACATGCCAATCCCTGTGGCCAGGATGTCGACCAGGCAGCATGATGGCATGATCTTCAGCGTAGTTCTTTATGAACTCCAAAACTGTGCGGAGTTGCTCACTGCTGATAAAATGGGGATCCTGTGGCCGCTGGCTCTTTTTCCTCAAGCGGGGTCTTGCACCATTCTCATCAAAGTGTGTGATGATGTCAGTCAACGTGGCTGTACAAATTCTGAGCAGGAGAAAAAAAGGAAATATTCAGCTTATGGTTTACATCGACGAGTGTTGGCAAAATTGGTATGACAATACACAACGTTTTTTCTGCACATAGGTGTGTTTATAGAAATAAACATCTATCACAAAACATAAAAATAGGTAACCCATCATAATAGTTTTTAAAAAAGTTATCAAACTCACCCCATGAGAAACTGAAAGGTATTCCGACAGACTTCGATGCCTCCGATTGAATAAGTAGTCCTGGCATGTTCTCTTTTCCTTGGTGTCTTCTTGGTGGATGTGGTCATTGCTGAAGTTTCTAGCATACGCCGGTTTGCTTCAAGATGTCCGATTATTCTCATGCCCTGCCACTCCCTTTCTGCTGCTAAAGAATCCATCCGTTTGTTGTACATGAGCTCTAGAGAACGTTTGCGGCTACAGGACTGTGTCCCAAGTGAAGAGTTCTCCTTTCTTCTTCCGTAGCATTTACAGTCAAAGTTACGTATCTTCTCCATTCGACTGTCTCTGTTTTCCTCAAATGTGTTATAGCTTCTGAAATCTTACGTTCTAGCTCCTCAGCCGCCAGTCCAAAGCTTTCTTCATCATTCTCGTCTTGGTTGAAGACAGCTGCAAACTAGGAATGTTCTCCAAAGTACTGCAGTTGCTATCATCTTCCGCTTCATCTCCTTCTGATTCAGATTTTGAAGAGAGTTTGGCGGCGGTATTTCTGAACATGTACTCCCACAGCGAAGCGCTGTAACACCCGCGATTCAGTTAGTTTGCAACACGCTGAGCTTGGTCCATCGTGAAGAAACACATTATTTTTCATAGGAGCTGTTAAGTAGCCACGAGGTTTCTTGAAGCATGCTGGTTATTGGTCGACAAGCAGAACAAAAGCCAGCGCAGAGCCAAACAAAACCGCTACAGAAATGAGCTGAGGCTTTTGCCCTCCCCAAAATGGAAATACTGAGTTTTAGGCTGAAAACAAGCCGAGTTTAAACATAAAATTTTCCATTTAAAAATCTCTGAAACTGTCATTTAAAGAACTAAGTGGATACTTCATTTCAACATGCACATTTTGCAATAAAACGAAAATCAGTATTTTCTCAGAAATTGACATTTTTTTCTCATTTTCTCCGTCTGTGCTCTGCCGACTTGTTCCTGGTTTTCCCGTGGCGTGTCACATATTCAGGCTTTTATTTAATATATTCAGAGTTCATTAAATATATTCAGACTTTTATTCAGCATATTTAGCCTTTTATATATATAAAAACTTGGATGACGTAAAACTTTTTTGCTTCTAAATTCAGACAAGACAGAAGTTGTCGTCTTTGGACCGGAGTCTTTAAAAAAGAAACTGCTTAGTCAATCACTTAACCTGGATGGCATTAAATTGACCTCTGATAATAAAGTAAAAAACCTTGGTGTTATTTTTGACCAGGACATGTCATTTAAATCCCATATTAAACAGGTTTCTAGGAGTTCCTTCTTTCATCTCCGGAACATAGCCAAAATTAGAAATATCCTATCTAGGAGTGACGCTGAAAAACTAGTCCACGCATTTGTTACTTCAAGGCTGGACTATTGTAATTCGTTACTATCAGGATGTCCACAAAATGCAGTTAAAAGCCTTCAGCTGATTCAAAATGCTGCAGCAAGAGTTCTGATGAAAATTAAAAAGAGAGATCAAATTTCTCCTATTTTAGCTTCCCTTCATTGGCTCCCTGTTAAGTCCAGAATAGAATTTAAAATTCTCCTCCTCACACATAAAGCCCTTAATGACCTAGCTCCATCATACATCAGAGATCTGATTGTTCCATATGTTCCAAACAGAGCACTTCATTCTCAGACTGCATGTTTATTGGTGGTTCCTAGAGTCTCTAGAAGTAGAATGGGAGGCAGATCCTTTAGTTATCAGGCTCCTCTCCTGTGGAACCAGCTCCCAGCTTTAGTCCATGAGGCAGACACCCTGTCTACTTTTAAGGCTAGGCTTAAAACTTTCCTTTTTGATAAAGCTTATAGTTAGAGTGGCTTAGTTTCTCCTGAGCTATCTTCCTTATTTTTTTACCTCCGTCTTCTTCCCTCCCTGTTGGTTGGAGTAAGGGGGAGTCAGGTTTAGCCTAAACCGGCTCAGTTATGGTTGAGGTGCAAACACACCCTCCATTTCTGCTACCTGTATGACCCCTTCTCTTTTCCAATGGTTATAATCAGTCTGACAGAGGGAGGTATCCCAATCATTGTGGTTTTTAGTACAACAATGACCATCAGCGGGACCCTTTGTGGGGTTCCTTGAGACGACATTGTTGTAAATAAGCGCCGTTTAACTAAATAATCTGAACTAAAACTATCTGTGTAGTTATGCTGCTATAGGCTTAGGCTGCTGGAGGACATAACGACCACTTTCACCCTCTTCGCTACATTCTCACACTACTCTCCAATTTTGCATTGTTTGCTGTTATTTCAGCTTTTAACCTTGTTCTCTCTTTTCTCTTCCTAGAAGCTACACCTGGCCTGGCTCTGTGTCTGCCTGTGACACCTTTCTGGAGAGGGGAATCGTCCGAGCTTCTGCTGGCAACAACTTAATGCTCACCCTCTACCGATGATCCACATAGCTCTGTCGTTTAGTGTTTAACCCTTTCTCTCTCCTAGACATGGAAATTGACTGAGCTTTTACTGTAACTAATTATATGTGCTCTCTTTCAGACTCTTACCTTGAAAACTGGCTCAGAGTTTATCTGTTCTTTCTTTCTAGGTGAAACGACTAAAGGAGCTACATCCATTAACATTTACTTTTCCTTCCCATAGAAAGTACTTCTGGATCAGTGCTTCTGTGTTCTTTTTGTGTCTCTGCTCTGTTCTCTCAAACCCCCAGTCGGTCGTGGCAGATGGCCGCTCACACTGAGCCTGGTTCTGCTGGAGGTTTCTTCCTGTTAAAAGGGAGTTTTTCCTCTCCACTGTCGCTACATGCATGCTCAGTATGAGGGATTGCTGCAAAGTCAACGCCAGTGACTGTCCATTGTCTCTACATGCTCATCCGGGAGGAGGGAATGCTGCAAGTCACTGACTGGATGCAATCTGCTGGGTTTCCTTAGACAGAAAAACTTTTTATCCAATTTGAATAAAAAGCTAACTCCGACTGCACTGTTCAATTGTTAGGATTAATAGGAATGTATGTACCTGACTGTTGTGAAGTGCCTTGAGAAAATATGTGTTGAGAATTGGCGCTATATAAATAAAACTGAATTGAATTGAATTGAATTGAATATATTCAAGGTTCAGTCAGTATATTTAACAAGGTGTCAAGAGCATTCCTCAAAGATTTTGGACGATATTAACATGATGCATGCATTTGCTGCAGAGTTGTCCGTTGCGAATTCATTATGTGAATCTTCCAGTACGACACATCCTGAAGGCATTCAAACAATGTTTAATTAGGGGTAACACCATTACACCACAACCATCAGCAACCCGAACCGTTAATACAAGGCAGTATAGATCCACGCGTACATGTTGCCTGTAACAAATTCTGACTATCCTTGTTGGAGTTCTGAGAGCTTTTTTTTCTGTTCACCTTTTTTACCTGCTACTAACCCCAATCAACCTCTAGATGGCACCAGACGCACAATAGGAGCAGAGTCCTGATGTTCTCCATCAGCCTCATCAGGAGAGGAGCTTAAGTACCCAACGTTGCCAACACTCCGGTGTCTGAGTGTTAACAGCAGTGGTAACTCTAGCTGGCCAAGACAAGTCTCCTTGTGAATTTTTTCTAAGTACTTACCTTCTCGTGTCCTCCTTCCCAGGTTACCTCCAGTTCCGAGCTTCTTATCCAGTTTGCGTATGCAGAAGATCCAGAATCTCTCTCTGCAAGAGAACTTCATGGATTATCTTCTCAGTTGGCTGCTCCCCCCTGGTGGATCTCCTAATCACTCTCTGTAAGCAAAAAATATATCAAGATCAACAACCCAGAATATTACCTGTCACTTACCGTTGATCCGTTCTCCATACAGCGGCAAGTTCCTGTTTCTCCAGCAAACTAAATATTTCTTAATAAACTTGTTAAAACTTTTCCTGTTTTCCTGAGTGTATTTCTGCATGTGGGTCTAAGCAGCTAGAAAAACGATGACAGAACACTCAGGCCAATCTGACCCAGCACATACACTCAGGAGGACTCTTTCAGATCATAGCCTCCAGATCCAGTCCCACAGAAACTCACTTCGATCACTCCTGCAACAGCAACGCCACACAAACCAACAGATTGAACAGATGTCCTCTTTACTCCAACATGCTCTGAACAGTCTAAACCCCGCTGCACCAGGGGGCGCCGCTGAGTCCGCCGTCTCACACCAACTTACTCATTCCCGATCCCGATCATTCTCCCAATGTGGAGAAGCTTTCCGGTGAGGTTGGTAGTTGTGGAGGTTTCCTCTTACGGTGCTCCCTTGTGTTTAATCGCTCTCCACAATCTTTTCCCCATGATGATGTTAAAATCTCTTTTATTTTAGGACTCCTTTCTGGAAAGGCACTAAGATGGGCTGAGGTTCGCTTTACCGATCATAATTGATTCGGCTGCACTTATAATGATTTTATAAGTGAATTCAAGCAGATTTTTTGCACTGAGTTAGACCAGACACATACAGCCCGCCGCCTGTTGGCGTTAAAACAAAGAAATAAACCAATTTCTGAGTTTTCTATAGAATTTCGTACACAAGCAGCAGCTTCAGGTTGGGATACCTGCACTCTTAAAGCCGCCTTTCTCCAGTTCCTTGACGAATCTTTGAAGGATGAGTTAGTTTTTGCTAGATGAACCCAAGACTTTAAATGAAGTTATAGCTCTAGCTACTCGAGTTGATAATAGATTGAGAGATAGAAGAAAGTCACATTTTGAAAGGTTTGCTGTGAGATCACAGTCACCTCAGAGCTCAGCCGCAGCACCTCGCCCTGAACCACTTACACCTTTCCCAGAACCCATGCAAATTGGTCTAACTCGGCTCTCCCCAGAGGAACGTCAACGAAGAATGGAATCCATACAGTGTTTATACTGTGGCACACACAGACACTTCATCGCCTCTTGTCCAGTGCGACCAAAAAAGAGGTTCCTCCATTTGTATAGGGGAACCTGACGGACAACCATTTCACCCCTACCAATTACCGATTCACCATACCAGCTACCATCTTGTTCTCCCAAGACTCACTCCATTTATCAGCTCTCATTGACTCAGGAAGTGAGCAAAATTTAATCGACCAACGTTTGGTGGAACTGGCTCAGATCGACACTGAACTCCTTCCTATCCCTCACCTGGTTTCTGCCATTAACGGTAAGAACCTTCAACACATCACACACAAGACCAAGCCTTTGTAATTAATAATCTCTGGCAATCATCGTGAACAGATATCATTCTTTGTGTTTCCTTGTGTTTTCCTGTATCTCAGAACCCCAACCCACTCCTTCACTAGTCAAACTGTCAAAATTAGTTCCTGGTCCACTAACTGCGTCTCATCCTGTTTATATTCAGCCGTTCTACCCAAACAACCAGAACCTGATCCTGGAACAGTAGAGTATCCTGACTTTACTTCAGTTCCCAAGGAGTATATAGATCTAAAACAGGTCTTCAGTAAGACTAAGGCTCTGCCCTTATCCCCTTAAAGGCCATACGACTGTGCCATTGACCTTCTCTCTGGGGTACCTCTGCCCTCCAGTGGACTTTATAATGTCTCACGCCCAGAACGACAGACCCTTGAAAAATGTATCACTGAGTCCCTAGCTGCAGGAATCATTCGTCCCTCATCGTCTACACTAGGGGCAGGATTTTTCTTTGTGGGGAAAAAATATGGATCCCTTCGTCCATGCAGTGACTACAGGGGACTCAATCTTATCACAATAAAGAACAAATATCCTCTTCCACTCATCTCCGCATTCTAACCCATACAAGATGCTACCATATTTTCCAAACTTGACCTCCGTAATGCTTACCATCTCGTCCGAATCTGCCAGGGGGGACAAATGGAAAACCGCTTTAGGACATTTTGAGTATCTGGTTATGCTTTTCGGCCTCTGTAACGCCCTAGCCATGTTTCAGGCCCTAGTGAATGATGTCCTGAGGGACTTCATCAATCGTTTCGTTTTTGTGTATTTAGATGACATCCTAATTTACTCAAAAGACCTCTCAGAGCATCAACAACATGTCCGCCCGGTCCTTCAACACCTCCAAGAGAACCGTCTATATGTAAAAGCTGAAAAGTGTGAGTTTCACAAGCCCTCCGTTACCTTCCTCGGATTCATCCCAGAGGGTGGGCAGGTTCGTTCAGACCCAGATTTAGGCTGTACTCAAATGACCCACTCCTGACTCACGTAACCAGCTTCAACGGTTTTTGGGCTTGGCCAATTTTTATAAAAGATTCATCAGAAACTACAGTCAAACTGCAGCCCCATTAAGCGCTCTGACTTCCACTAAACACCCTTTTGAGTGGACTCCACAGGCAGATGCAGCTTTTAATAAGCTCAAAGACAGTTTTTTCAAGCCCCCATTCTCATTCATCCAAACCCGTCAAAACAATTCACACTAGAAGTTGACGCATCTGACATTGGAGCAGGGGCTGTGCTATCCCAAGTTTCTGACTCTGATGGTAAACTTCACCCTTGTGCCTTTTTCTCCCGCAGATTCAATCCATCCGAGAGAAATTATGATGTGGGAGACCAATAACTCCTGGCAATAAAACTGGCCCTAGAGGAGTGATGTCATTGGCTGGAGGGCGCTGAACACCCAGTTGTGGTATGGACAGATCATAAAAACCTAGCCTACCTTCAAGCAGCCAAACGCATTAATCCTCGCCAGTCCTGTTGGTCCCTTTTCTTTTCACGTTTTAACCTTTCAATCACATACAGACCTGGTTCCAAAAATATCAAGCCCGACGCCCTCTCTCGACAGTTCTCCCCAGACGACTCTGACAAGGAACCTGCTCCCATCCTACCACAAAGTTGTGTTATTGGACCCCTCACGTGGGATGTGGAGAATTTGGTATCCCAGGCCCTCAGAAATTAACCAGATCCCGGAACTGGACCCCCAAATCGGACTTACGTCCCGTCAACTGTCCGGTCCCACCTGATCCACTGGTTCCATTTGTTGGGACCCAGCCATGGATTTCAACATTAAAACTCCGGTACACACTTTTCCGGAACTTTCAAAATAAATAGCATTTAACTGACTTCCAGCAACTGAGGAAAGGGGGGTAGCAGCAGACTTCCCATGATGCCACTGTCTGAATAAAAGCACGCCCTCTCCAACAAGCCGACCTCTTCCACGCCGGTGTTCATCAGGATAGGAGGGGGACAAAGCGTGCTGATGTCTCTTTGCTGGCAAACAGACATAAACTCTTCAACTGGATCCAAGGATGTCATACAATCATCGATCATATGCAAAGTTAAGTACGAATGAAATACTTTCTGTGTATCTGGTATTTTCATTCATGAACAGGAAAATCAAGGTGTAAGAATTGCTTACTTTCTCTCTGAGACCTGCAGAAGCAAACTGTCCCAGAGAAGTACCCTACAGAGAAGCGGTCTCTACGAAGCCGAGTGGTGCGGTCTCCCAGTCTGGAAGGAAGACAGCAGAGACCACATCACCGTGTTAACGTGCAGTGTGGTTGGTGGACAGAACGGGCCGTATTTCATCCACAGCCACGGAGGTTAGCTAGAAGCTAACCGTTTGTTCACAGACCGGCCGACAGAACAACCGCCACTCCCACAGCTAAGGAGGTTAGCTGTAGCTAACCATTGTTCACTGTGGATACTCTCTTCAAACTTCATCGTTGCTTGGACAATGTTCCTCACCACAGTTCATGAGGTTAAGTGTTTGGGCAGAAAAACATAGAAGTGATTTAGGTTAAAATGATCTAAACGTTTTTCATTTTATGAAGTTTGGTTTGTTTGTGTTGAATTCAGCTACCTTGGTGCTAGCAGACTATTTGCAGCACACATGCTCAGGTTGTGTTCTTTGTGTGTCTCGTCAACTGGGAGGGCTATGGTCCTGAGGACCGCACCTGGGTGGCCCGGTCTTTTGTCTGCGACCCATCTCTCATCTCTGACTACCTCTCCTCCCTTCCTTCTACTTCCTCTGGGCCGCCAGGCGGCGGCCGTTGAGAGGGGAGTACTGTCGGAGTTCTGGGAGCTTTTTTTTTCTGTTCACTTTTTTTACCTGCTGCTAACCCCATTCAACCTCTAGATGGCACCAGACGCACAGTAGGAGCTGAGTCCGCAGGTGTTCTCCATCAGCCTCATCAGGAGAGGAGCTGAAGTACCCAACGTTGCCAACACTGGTGCCTGAGTGTTAACCTGCAGTGGTAACTCTAGCTGGCCAATAAAAGTCTCCTTGTGAATTTTTTCTGACTACTTACCTTCTTGTGTCGTCCTTCCCAGGTTACCTCCAGTTCCGAGCTTCTTATCCAGTCCGCGTATGCAGAAGATCCAGACTCTCTCTCTGCAAGAGAACTTGATGGATTATCTTCTCAGTTGGCTGCATTCGGATTTCAAGTCTCCTTTCGCTACCTGTGAACGAACCTGGCTCACCTTCCACCATGCTCCCCTCCAAGATCATCCACCTGGTGCCTCTTCCACCTCAAGTGCAAGTAAAACTGAATTACCTGGACCTTTCATTTACCCGACACGCTCCCGGAGTTTTCCATCATCTCACTTCTGCTCCCCCTGGCGGATCTCCTAATCACCCTCTGTAAGCAAAAAATACACTGCTCAAAAAATAAAGGGAACACTCAAATAACACATCCTAGATCTGAATGAATGAAATATTCTCATTGAATACTTTGTTCTGTACAAAGTTGAATGTGCTGACAACAAAATCACGCAAAAATAATCAATGGAAATCAAATTTGTTAACCAATGGAGGCCTGGATTTGGAGTCACACACAAAAGTGGAAAAACACACTACAGGCTGATCCAACTTTGATGTAATGTCCTTAAAACAAGTCAAAATGAGGCTCAGTATTGTGTGTGGCCTCCATGTGTCTGTATGACCTCCCTACAACACCTGGACATGCTCCTGATGAGACGGTGGATGGTCTCCTGAAGGATCTCCTCCCAGACCTGGACTAAAGCATCCACCAACTCCTGGACAGTCTGTGGTGCAACGTGACGTAGGTGAATGGAGCGAGAGATGATGTCCCAGATGTGCTCAATCGGATTCAGGTCTGGGGAACGGGCGGGCCAGTCCATAGCTTCAATGTCTTCATCTTGCAGGAATTGCTGACACACTCCAGCCACATGAGGTCTAGCATTGTCCTGCATTAGGAGGAACCCAGGGCCAACCGCACCAGCATATGGTCTCACAAGGGGTCTGAGGATCTCATCTCGGGACCTAATGGCAGTGAGGGTATCTCTGGTGAGCACATGAAGGGCCATGCGGCCCTCCAAAGAAATGCCACCCCACACCATTACTGACCCACTGCCAAACCGGTCATGCTGAAGGATGTTGCAGGCAGCAGATCGCACTCCACGGTGTCTCCAGACTCTGTCACATCTGTCACATGTGTTCAGTGTGAACCTGCTTTCATCTGTGAAGAGCACAGAGCGGCAGTGACGAATTTGCCAATCCTGGTGTTCTCTAGCAAATGCCAAGCATCCTGCACGTTGTTGGGCTGTGAGCACAACCCCCATTTGTGGACATCGGGCCCTCATACCATCCTCATGGAGTCGGTTTCTAACCATTTATGCAGACACATGCACATTTGTGGCCTACTGGAGGTCATTTTGCAGGGCTCTGGCAGTGCTCCTCCTGTTCCTCCTTGCACAAAGGCGGAAGTAGCGATCCTGCTGCTGGGTTGTTACCCTCCTACGGCCTCCTCCACATCTCCTGGTGTACTGGCCTGTCTCCTGGTAGCACCTCCAGGCTCTGGACACTATGCTGACAGACACAGCAAACCTTCTTGCCACAGCTCGCATTGATGTGCCATCCTGGATGAGCTGCACTACCTGAGCCACTTGTGTGTGTTGTAGAGTCCGTCTCATGCTACCAAGAGTGTGAAAGCACCACAAACATTCAAAAGTAAACAAAACATCAGCCAGAAAGCATAGGTACTGAGAAGTGGTCTGCAGAACCACTCCTTTATTGAGTGTGTCTTGCTAATCGCCAAAGATTTCCCCGTTGTCTATTCCATTTGCACAACAGCATGTGAAATTGATTGTCAATCAATGTTGCTTGCTAAGTGGACAGTTTGATTTCACAGAAGTTTGATTTACCCTTTATTTTTTTTGAGCAGTGTATATCAAGATCAACAACCCAGAATATTACCTGTCACTTACCATTGATCCCTTCTCCATACAGTTCCTGTTTCTCCAGCAAACAAAATATTTCTTAACAAACTTGTTAAAACTGTACTCCTGAGTGTATTTCTGCATGTGGGTCAAAGCAACTATAAAAACAATGACAATCCTTTCTTAATGTTACAGCTGTAATTAGGACTCATCACATGACATGTTTTCCCAATGATTTATTGTCCAATTTCTTTAGCCTGTATTATCTGTGGCCTCAGCTCCATGTTCTTAGACATTAATGGCTTCAGTTCCGTCTTCTGGTATTGTAGCCCATCTGCTTGAAGGCTCAAGGTTTTATGCTTTTAGAAATGTAATTCCACAAACATTTGTTTTAACAAGTGTTTACTTGTTCCTATTCATACTGCTCATTCTGACATCAACAGGCATTTTCATCAAGACAGCCGTTAAACCAGAGAAATGTTTGTTTATGAAAATTCAAGTAGAACAGCAGTTTTTGATATACTCTGACCAGCTTATTTGCAAAACGTACCCTTGCCATATTCATTATGACATTGTTCTAATTTCTTCCTCATGCCAGTGCTTATTTTAAACATGATGGTGTCATTATCACAACATAGATATGCCTAAATGCATTGTGTTTCTTTTACTGACTTAATGTTGTTGCCAAGCAATTAAACTGGTACACCTAGTATATAGAACAAGAAGTATATAACAATTTTACAAATGAAAACACAGTGTAATATAGAAATGTTTCAGGCCAATTAAAAAACAAATATATACTGATTACACTATTTTGTGGGTTTCTATATTACAGGGTTTCTATTTCATTATGGATCTAGTTTTAGCTTTGTTGGTTTTTTTTAAGATTTCTGTTGTGCAGGTGGCCTTTATTTACAGAAATCTGACAAAAAACAGCTACAGAGAGGATGGGGGAAGATTGTCAGTAAAGGTTGGTAATCGTATCCTGAATGGCTGGATGCATGAATGTGGTTATTAACATTTTTGCAATATTAAGGAGGTCACAAATGTTGCATGGTATTAAAAGTACAAATGTTTTTTAGCATTAGGTTTATCAAAAATGAAGTAACTGGCATAAACTGAAAGTTAAATTATCAGATTTTCATGAACAGAACAACTCTATCTGAATTTGTTATCCAGAAGATTGTATTTTGCTGACTGGTATAAGAATGTGTTCCTGTTCCTTTAATTTACCAACACATTGCATAAATTACAGTATCCACATTGGATTGATAATATGTTTTGTGTCTTTACTCATTCTTCCTCTACTACTTGTTGCATCAGAGCCAACTTTACGGTTTAATCATTACATACCTAAATCTCATTGACATGCCCTCTTGGCAATGTATTTAAAAAGGACAAATTAACAATCTTTTGCTAATCATATGAACTTTAAACTTGCTGAATATCATGTCACAACATTAAAGTTAATTGCTGCCCAAAGAACGATTAAGAATATATTGGTTTGGAATAAACATGTTTAAACATGATACTGTACCTCAGTGCAACGTCAAGTTAGCTCAACTAAACAATGTCCAGTAGATTACAATAGTTTACCAAAATAGATTACTAAAAAGTCTTCATTAATGCATATGTTTTCATGCAAAATGTATTAATAACTGTAATTCATATTTCAAGTACTTTCTAGAGTTTTAAATATTGATTTTAATTGTTATTTGAGTGTAAATTGTTTAAATTCAAAACTAAAATCAAAAAGGAAGATAATTATTTCATATTTCAAAATACAGTACATTCCTGAGTCTGTTTCTTAACATCTCGTACTCGTCGTCTTCCGCTTTATCCGGGACCGGGTCGCGGGGGCAGCAGACTCAGCAGAGACACCCAGACGTCCCTCACCCCAGACACCTCCTCCAGCTCCTCCAGGGGGAGCCCAAGGCCGGCCAAGAGACATAGTCCCTCCAGCGTGTCCTGGGCCATTCCCTGGGCCTCGTCCCGGTGGGACGTGCCTGGAAGACCTCCCGAGGAAGGTGTCCAGGATGTTTCTTAACATCTCTGTCTTTTATTTATTTTATTTTTTTCTCATATGCTTGGTGTCAACATTTTAACAATATCATTCACTTTTTCTGTGCTGTTTATTTTCACTGTGATTGGTAGAACTGGTGATGACTCATATTACTAATAAAATGGAGCACACATAATAACAGTTTCTAATTTATCTTAACTCAGCAGTGTGTCAGAGTCTTTGTTAGATAATCATTGGGTCCCGCACATACAGTCTTTATGGGGTCAGTATGGGGAAGCCAGTTAACCTTTTTCAGGCACTGTTTAATATTGCATCTTTGGGTTTTATTTAGCATTCTTTTTATTGCGTTGTCAGGGTTTTGTCATTCTGTGGAAAAAAGAAAAATTTTGAATATAGAGGAAAGAGTTGAGAAAACCAAAAAGGCCATAAAAGAAGGACTGGATGGTCTGCAGATGGAGGAAATGAGTGGTTTCGAATCTACCTCACCTCAATGTGTGAAAGTAGAAGATAATGTGCCTCTAGCCTTGCAGACGGAAGGGGATGTTCTCATAGGAGGGTTTTTCCCTCTACACTATCTGACCTCTGAGCTTCAGCACAGCTACCAAAGCAAACCCCAGATTGCACCTTGCAGTGGGTAAGTGTTAGGATATTAGTATTTAATGTATTTACGTTTCATTAACTACTGTCTGTGCTCTGTTTTTAAAACTGTTTAATTGGTCACTTGACAAATGATTGACTTTTGACAAATATTTGACTATAATGTTTGCAGATTTGATCACAGAGCCTTCCGCTGGATGATGACAATGGTGTTTGCTGTGGAGGAAATAAACAACATATCAAGCCTACTACCAGGTGTTAAACTTGGCTATCGCATCTTGGACAGCTGTGACAATGTCCCCAGAAGTCTGCAGGCTCTTTTCTCTTTACTTAGTTTCCCTGATTCTATGGCCAGTAACAACCAAATTTTGGAAAAGAAAAACACCATAAATTTGACAAACAAAAGGGATTTTGGAACAACAGGGTTGAGGTCAGATGACAGGGCACAAACATTATTAACAACACAGAATGAAACTCCCAGATGTCTGTCTGGTTCTCACATCCCTGCTATCATCGGTCTTGCATCCTCTTCCCCAACAAGAGCTGTTGCTCAGGTTCTTGGCTCTTTCAGCATCCCACTGGTAAGAAAGGCAAAAAGAAGACATCTTGTGCATAGTTTCTTTGTAGTGTTTTAAAATGTTTTGTTGTTAAAAAGCTCTGTCTCATCTTAGGTGAGTTATTTTGCCACTTGCACCTGTCTTAGTGACAAACATATGTATCCATCATTTTTGCGGACTGTGCCAAGTGATCTTTTTCAAGTTGGAGGTCTTGTACAACTGGTCACATTCTTAGGATGGCTCTGGGTGGGCACAATAGGGACGACAGTAAGATTAGGCTTTTCTTTTATCTCCAATTGTTATATTACCTGTTTAATGTAAATTACTAACCCGTTCAATGTTGATTACAGGATGACTACAGTCAGTATGGAATACAAGAATTTTCGAATCACTTTACACAGCGTGGCGGGTGTGTGGCATTTCACCTCACTATTCCGAAATCACCCACAGTGACTGAGATTCAAGAAATGGCAGACATACTGCAGATTTCAACTGCACATGTTGTGGTGGTTTTTGCAACAGAGGGACAGCTATTGGATCTGTTTCTAGAAGTAAGGATCTGTTTTTTTTTGTTTTTTTTTTGCAGAATAGAGAAGATATGCAGGCTTCATGATTATATTAGGGTATAGTCAGAGATCAGAACATAAACATGATTTTATTTTATTTTTTGCTAACCCTTACATATCTGTACCTATATTTTCACAGCTTACTCATAGAAATGTAACAGGGATCCAGTGGGTAGCTAGTGAAGCCTGGGTGACTGCTAGCCTTCTGACACTTCCGAACTTCCACAGCCTTTTAGAGGGAACGCTCGGCTTCTCCTTTCCTGGAGTCAGTATCCCTGGGTTGAAAGAGTTCCTTCTGAATGTCCGTCCTTCTCCCAAACAAGGGATGGAATTCATCAACATGTTCTGGGAAGAGCAGTTTGGTTGTCAGCTCAAGTTTGATGAAAATGTAACTAATGAAAACAAGGCAGAAACACTGGATTACATAATCAATCTGGACTCTCAAAATATTTCTATTGCGACAAACAACAGCTCATTTAAAAGGCCATCTTATGAACATATAGGTACTGCTAAAAATCCTGTATGTACAGGATCAGAAGACCTAAGTATCACATCAAGCAGTTACACTGATGTATCTCGGGTCAGGATATCCTATAATGTGTATAAAGCTGTATTTGCCATTGCCCATGCTCTCCACAGCTTACTCAACTGTGATTCTGCAGGGACTAATGAGGGAGTGTGTCACAAATACAAAGAATTCACCTCAGGGCAGGTATGTGAAATAGTTACTAAAAACAAATACCTGCTTATTTTTTATTAAGTTTTTGTGTGATGTTTTTGTCTTTTTTTCAAATAGTTGCTGTACCATCTGAGGAAAGAAAATTTCACAAATCAGTTTCAAGAGAGAGTTTACTTTGACACTAACGGAGAGCCAGTTCCTTTATATGACATTATTAACTGGCAGAAGGACAATGAGGGGAAAATCAGGTCAAATATCATGGTCATTTTAAAGACAGTTATCCCTATCCATGTGTCTCTACTGCTTGATTCAGAGTCCCAACTTGATTTCATTTAGATTTTCATGTCGTTGACAGATTTGTTAAAGTAGGAGGTTATGATGGTTCAGCTCCACTGGGACAACAATTAAGGATAAATGACACCACTATTGTATGGACAGGAGGCCAGTCACAGGTGCAGCAAATGTGATTTAAAACTTAACATTCAACATTTTGATAAAAAAATTGCTTTAAACTGTGGGAAGTGGATAAAAGGAAATGTTTGTGTAATTTATGTTGTGCTTTTGTGGTCATCATTTAGGTGCCTGTATCTCAGTGTAGTGCTCCATGTCCCCCTGGCAGCAGACAGGCCAGGCGTCCTGGAAAATCTCAATGTTGTTTTGATTGTTTGCCTTGTGCAGAAGGAGAGATCAGCAACCAGACAGGTAGGCAATGCTTATTATTTTTTTTTTTTCCCAATGCATATACAGTTAAGCCCAAGTAATTTTTATCCCTGGCAGAATTAGATGTACAATAATCTTTATTCAACCAAGACGTTTGCTTCTGATAAGAAATAGGATAGGTGAATAGATAATAAAACAACAAAGGAGAATCAATTACAAAAATTATAATAATTTGATATTTTTACTTAAATTTTATTAAAAATGAAAAGTCAAAATTTATTATACCCTTCTCAGTAACCAGTGGAGAAATCAACCTTATATTCCAACAATTTATTCTTGTAAGTCTTTGAGGGTAAAGCCCATCTTGCCATCGCCCTAATCTTTATCTCCCTCCTCAGATTCTGCATAAGATTTAAGTCTGAGCCTTTCTAAAACATTATTATTTTCAGCCAGAAGAAATATGTTGCTAAAATTAAAAGATTACTTTAAGTTTTAATCTGTCAGAAGTATGAATAATTTGGAATTTAACTGTACTTTTTACCTGTTCTTTGTAGTCCATCACTAATGCTAGTGAAATGTTGTGGAAAAGTAATCAACCAATAAGACTGTGGAATACAATTTTATGTCATTTAATATTTTCTGTGTCCCCAAAGGCTCCACTGAGTGTATCAAATGCTCAGAGTCCTACTGGTCTGACAAACACAAGGTGAAATGTGTCGCAGGGGTTGAAGAGTTCTTGTCATTCAGTGAGACCATGGGCATTATCCTAGTTGTACTGATCTTGCTTGGCGTCATCCTAACAATCATCATTACTGTGATCTTCCATCGTTTCCGCACTACGCCCATTGTTAAGGCCAACAACTCCGAAATAAGTTTCTTGCTTCTGTTGTCGATTAAGCTATGTTTTCTCTGTTCCCTGGTGTTTATTGGCCAACCCTCAGTGTGGACCTGTATGCTTCGTCAGTCTGTGTTTGGGATTAGCTTTGTAATCTGTCTGTCCTGTCTCCTGGTTAAGACTGTTGTGGTTCTTTTGGCTTTTCGGGCTAATATACCAAGCTCCAGGGGGCTGAAGCTGTTTGGGCCATCCCAACAGAGGACTATGATCCTCTGCACAACAACTCCTCAGGTGGAAAAATATGCAGCTCTGAAAACCCTACACAGTTTACCATTATTATTAATATTATATTATTAGTAGTATTGTTTATCATTTTATTGTTATTTGTTCTCTCAGATTTGTCTGTGTGTTGGCTGGCTGTTGGGTGCACCTCCTTTCCCTGTAAGGAATCCTACATACCAAGCTTCATATGGAAAAGTAAGCATATCGAGTCTTAATAATCATCCTGTCAAATTCAATCATAACCATATTATACACATAACACTTTTATTGTAAACATCAAGGTTACAACATTGTATTCTTTTCCCCAAATAGATTGTTTTGGAGTGTAAGGAACCATGGCCACTTGGATTTTACCTGCTCCTAAGCTACATTGGCTTGCTTGCTTTTGTGTGCCTTCTCTTGGCGTTTCTTGGACGGAAGCTGCCAGATACCTTTAACGAAGCCAAGTTCATTACCTTCAGTATGCTGATTTTCTGGGCGGTGTGGATCTGTTTCATTCCAGCTTATGTTAGCTCACCTGGAAAGTTCTCAGTAACTGTGGAAATATTTGCAATATTAGCCTCCAGTTTTGGCCTGTTGTTGTGTATTTTTGTGCCCAAATGTTACATAATTCTACTGCATCCTGAAAGGAACATTAGAAAAGGTATGACTGGAAAATATAATAGATAAACCCCATCAAGTTTGATGTAGTTGTTTGTTTTCATTGTGACCATCACAAATATTATAGTCAAAATAGTGTGCATATTTAATTTTGACTGAAATAAAAATAAGAAATTTGTTTCAACAAATTGCTTCAATTTGTTTCAGAGGAAAGTTTTTTTCACTCATCATGAGAATGCATGTTGTATTAATTTTAGTCCTTTAAGGATTTAGGTTTTCAGTGTTTGTGATCTTTGTCTTCTAAGAAAGCCTATACAAGTTTCAACTATCTAGACATTTATTTGAGAGGAAGTTTAATATTTGAAGGTAGTTTTCTTTTTCATTATTGCACTAGTATCATAATGCTAGCACCACCATGTCTGACAGTTAGTACATTGATTTTAGATTTAGATGATTTTTTTCAAAGACCTGTCTCATCCAAACATAATTCGTCTGGCCAAAGGATTCAGTATTTTGCTGTCTGACAATAAATCCTTTCTCCACAAATCAAATGGGTTGTCCAAGTGGGCATGACCAACTTTCAGTCAAGCTTTAGTTGTCCATATTACAGGCAGCTGGTTTTGGTTGGCATCCTATAAGTCCACAGCAATGTAAAACTGTAGACAATGTTACTGGTGTTTCAGCTTTTTCTAGTTAATGTTCAAGTTTTCAGTTTTATTCATTTTATCTGAGGCTGACATTTTGATTTGGGTAATTGAAATTTAGATTGGACTGGGTGTTCCAACACGACGATAATCACAAACACACATTTTAGTCAATCTTCTTGAATTAAAAGAGACAAAGGTACATATTAAATTTTTTGAGTCTAAATATATTTTGTAGACTTAGGACCAAAAAGAGAATATACAAATGTTTGCTTGGTTTTTGTTTCCAATGACAAAACAAGTCAACAATTTAATATTTATTTCCATCAAAAGGCTGGCCTTTAACAGCCTTACACTTCTAAACAGTTGTGTAGTCTCAACAGGCTTATCCTTCAACTTAAAGGCATAAGCACTTTTCACAATAAAGAAAGTTTTGTTTTGAGGTAGTTCACTTGGGGTTTCAGCATAGCATAAATACTATCCAACAACTACACAGTCTTACAATTATTTTACAACACTTGTAGAAAGAAAATGGCTGTTTGTGCTTGCCAACCATGCCAACCCAACCAACAAAGTAACACAATGTTGGCCTTCCCTTCTTAAAGACTGCACAATAAAATTCAAAAACTCTGTCAGGAAAACTAAACAATTCAACATTAAACACATCTCTCTGGCTTTCTACTGGAGTTGCTGGGAAATCTATTTATGTAACAAGGTTCAATTAACAGTGAACATGGTCAGTATTACATTGATTAATATGACGTTAATTTAAATAATCAAATTAGATTCTAACTAATTTATTTTTAAACTAACAAGTACCACATATAATTTATTTTTACAAAAATAGGACAACATAGCATGTTTTTAAGGAATGGACAAGAATTTTATTGTATTCTGACACTTCATTAGATACATAAAAATCTTTGTTATCATACATTTTACTTTCTCGTCACAGGAGTTTACAAACCTTACCTTGTAGATATACATAAAAGGAAAGCATAATGAAACAAATAAAATTAAACAGAATTGAATAAATTTAATAAAATAATGCCAAACACTTATTAACCAATTACGAAATGTAAAGATATTTTAAAAATGGTCATTAGTTACTTTTTTTCTTTACCCATGAGATGGTGTTTTGTATTTTTTTCTGGCTTCAGCAAAATAATGTAACATTTAGGAGCAAACAGACAAAACAATAATCCAAAGCTGGAGGCCAAAATGGCAAATGACTCAACTGCCCCTGCATAGTTTCCAGGGGCACTTATATAAGCAGGGATGAAAGCAAGCCACACAGCAGAGAAGATGAGCATACTAAAGGTGATGTACTTGGCCTCATTGAAGTTTCCAGGTAACTTTCGAGCCAGAAATGCTAACACAAAGCAGAGAGATGCCTGGAGACCAATGTATCCTAAAACGCACCAGAATGCAAGGCTAGACCCAACACTACACTCTAGGATAATCTTTGAGCGTTCATAAGTAGTGTTTCGAATTGGATAAGGGGGAGCATCAATCAGCCAGGCGGCACAGATTACTACCTGGACAAGAGTACAGCTGAAAATAATGGCTCGTTGCTGCTTGGGCCCAAACCACTTCATGATGTTGTCTCCTGGCCTGGTGGCAGTGAAAGCTGCCAAAACAACCAAAGTCTTTCCCAAGATGCAGGAGATACAAAGTGAAAATGTGATGCTAAAGGCAGTGTGACGGAGCATACAGGACCAAAATGTGGGTTCTCCAATAAAAACAAGAGAACATAGGAAGCAAAGTATTAGGGCAAACAGAATGAAAAAGCTGAGTTCTGAGTTATTCACTCGCACAACTGCTGTGTTTCTGTGGTAGAAAAACACAACAAAAACGCCTATAGTGAGAGAGGCACCCACTACTGAGATGACTGTCAAGGGTATACCCAAGGCATCATAGGCCAGGAACTCTACATTCTTGGGGATACAGGCTGTTCTGTCTTGGTTTGACCAGAAGTCCTCAGGACAAAACATGCATTCTACTGAGTCTACCGAAAGAGAATAAAGAAGAAAAAAGTAAGATTATATAAATGTTACCTTACTTTGATAGATATTTGAACTGCAATGAATTTTATTCTCACTTGTCTGATTACTGATCTTGCCACTGTCACATGGTACACAGTCAAAGCAGCAGACAGGCTCCCCACGACGGACAGCTTTCCTGGAACCTGGAGGGCAGCTGGGACTGCACACAGACACTGGCATCTATAAAAAGACAATGCAGACACTTAAAACTAGCCCTGATGGGTTGTTCTGACACACAACAAATGCTCTCAAAATCATGGAACTACAGTCACTGTGGAAAAAAAACACTCTTTTAATTGTAGGGCGTTACTTATCAGGCATAATTAACAATTATCAGGTTTTTAGTTTTTTTTTTTTATATTTAGAGGCATGCAAAAATACAAGATTCCACCACGTCCTTATATCTATTGGATTGAGATCTGGTGAGTGTGGAGGCCATTTGAGGACGGTGAACTCATCGTCACATTCAAGAAACCAGTCTGAGATGATTCGTGCTTTATGACATGGCACGTTATCCTGCTGGAAGTAACCATCAGAAGATGGGTACACTGTGGTCATAAAGGGATGGACATGGTCAGCAACAATACTCAGGTAGGCGGTGGCATTAACACGATGCTTAATTGGTACTAAGGGTCCCAAAGTGTGCTAAGAAAATATTCCCCACAACATTACACCACCACCACCAGCCTGAACCGCTGATACAAGGCAGGATGGATCCATGCTTTCATGTTGTTGACACCAAATTCTGACCCTACCATCCGAATGTCACAGCAGAAATCGAGACTCATCAGACCAGGCAACGTTTTTCCAATCTTCTATTGTCCAATTTTGGTGAGCCTGCGTGAATTGTAGCCTCAGTTTCCTGTTCTTAGCTGACAGGAGTGAAACCAGGGGTGGTCTTCTGCTGCTGTAGCCCATCCGCCTCAAGGTTTGACGTGTTGTGCGTCCAGAGATGCTCTTCTGCATCCCTTGGTTGTAATGAGTGGTTATTTGAGTTACTATTGCCTTTCTATCAGCTCAAACCAGTCTGGCCATTCTCCTCTGACCTCTGGCATCAACAAGGCATTTGCGCCCACATAACTGCTGCTCACTGGATATTTTCTCTTTTTCGGACCACTCTATGTAAATCCTAGAGATGGTAGTGCAGGAAAATCCCAGTAGATCAGCAGTTTCTGAAATACTTAGAACCGGCCTGTCTGGCACCAACAACCATGCCACGTTCAAAGTCACTTAATCACCTTTCTTCCCCATTTTGATGCTCGATTTGAACTGCAGCAGATCGTCTTGACCATGTCTACATGCCTAAATGCATTGAGTTCCTGCCATGTGATTGGCTGATTAGAAATTTGCGTTAACGAGCAGTTAGACAGGTGTACCTAATAAAGTGGCCGGTGAGAGTAGTTTCTTTTTTATTTTCCAGCTATTCTGTTGTAGTTATTGATGCTTTTGGGACTACTGTCCTGTTGAATGATGCAAGCTTTGGATGTTATACAAATGGCCTCATATTTAACTCTAGAATGTCATGGTACAAAGAGGTGTCCATGGTCAACTCAGTGACAGCAAGGTCCTGGAGAGTTTTGACTGCAAATAAAGCCCATGTCATCACCCTCCCATCGCCACACTTGGTATAAGGTGTTTGTAATGCTATGCTGTGTTTAGTTTTTCCCCAATTTACCACTGTGGATTATATCTGAGCATCTTCATTTGATCTGTCCAGAGGATAGGTCTTGGAGTTAAAAAAAAATCAATGTTTTTCCATATGAACCGAAATTTAAAATGCCAAGTGAGGCCTTTAGAGTTCCAGATTGAGCTCTTAGTTTTGACACTTTCTTTAAAGATTTTATAGCTTCGAGGTCAGTTAACTGGAATGTTGATTTCTGTGAAGACTGGCAACTTCCTTAAATGTTTACCTGCCTTGGCATGGTGTTTATGCACACTTGTAAGCTCCAGACCAGCAAACTCCTAAACGTTTAGCTTTAATGGAGGTAGTAAAATTAGCTGAGGATCACCTAAATAATTGGATTTGAGTAGTAACACCTGGCTGCAAAGTAACCTTCAAAATCCTTTGTTAGCGTTAAGGATACATTTAGTTTCTTTTCACACACAGCCTCTTGAATTTGGCTTAGCTGTTGTTTAATCATGACATGGCGAAATCTCTAGTGTGGTCTTTTGGACACTTGAAGCTAGATTTAAATAATTTTAGAATCTGATGGGGACTAGATTATCTTTAATATATCCTGATATGTAAAATGTGGAACTAGAGGAGGGTGTGCTTTCTATTTACCATGACTTTGTGAAAATTAATGTTTCATTATTTTTATCTCTATGGAAAAAAAGCATTTTACATTACATTTGACCACCTATTGGTGTTTTATTGATAATATTGGGGTCCTGACCCCCAACTAGAAAACCATTAACACAGTTTGGGGGCTCCGTTGTGAGCTCAGTGATTGATGGTGTCTGCCCGGTTGTACCTGTGGGCAGGGGCTTGGGCGGCATTGCACGCGGCCCTTGCCTTGCTGTCGTGGCGCACTGTGTGGTGGGGGCAGGACACGGTGGGGGTGCTTGGAGCGGGGCTGTCTGTGGAGCTTGTGCGCTGTGTGGGTGTCGCTTTGTCAGCTTTTCGGGGATGAAGCTCTCCTGTGTCCCCATGTGCTGTAGACCCCTCTTTTGTATGTGGCCCACTCCCCGGATAGGGGTGGTTGGGGACTGGGGTCGGGGTCCGGGCCAGGGTCGCTCAGGTTCAGGCACGAGCTAGCCCAGACCAGGTTCAGGTGCTGGGGCGGTCTGTCTGTCTCCACCCCCGGAGGGAAGGGGACCACCTCCTGGGTCTGGGGGACGGTTGTCCCTATGGGGTATCGGCACCTGGACCTGGGAGTATAGAGTATGTATGTGGAGTGTGAGTGAGTGTACGATGTCTATTGTTGTTTGTCTTTATGTTGGGTGCCCGGGTGTGAATGTTTTTGTGTGTACACATGAGAATTGTGATTGTGTGTGCCTGTTTTTTTGTGTCAGGTTGGGTCTTGGGCTGCTCCCTCTCCCGGATCACATCGAATGTGAGGCCTATTCCGTCCCCGCCACACTACCTGCCGGTGGTTGGTATCCCTGCCCGCCGGTGTACTTGTGGTTCTCGGTATCTGGGGCTGGGTGCTTTGGTGTGTGCTGGCTCATTCCCGGTGGCTGCTTGCCGGGGCCTGGACCCCTGGGCTTGTTCGGGCCTCTGCTTGGGGAGTGATATGTCCCAGGGTCTCGGGTCTCTGGGTCCATCGCTGGATTTGCTCGGGCGTGGACGGCTGGGCCTGTGGGCTCGTCGCTGCAGCTCCCTGGGACTTCTGCACTGGTGCTACTGGGTGGTTCCCCTGGGATTTTCCCCTGCTCCTCTTTGGGGTGGTTATGGTAGCCCTGGCGGTGGTTCTCCTAGGGTTCCTGTGCTCTGGGGGGGCCTTTGGATGTCTGTGGCTCGGATCTCCTCCGTTTCTGTCCCAGGTCCAGGGGGCAGGTCAGAAACAATTGAAATAATCCCAAAGCAGTTTCTAATAAAGTTTCTTTTTATGAATATCAAGCAGAGCTTTAAAGTGTTAGCTGTAATGCTCCACTTGTGAAAGTAAATCTGTTGGGCTTTTTCTTGGCACTCTGCCGGACAGGACACGGTAAAAAAAAACAAAAAAAACATTAACCATAGCTAAAAACTACTGTTCACTTCAGATTTTTTAAGAACTCACAGTAAGCCACAACAACATATTCGAAGCCAATTAGGTACAAGGTCATAAAAGGAATGACAAAAACAGACATGCCAATCAATTAATCAACTAAACCATCTTGAATAAAAGCTTCTCCTTCTCCTTTTCTGCGAAGAGAAATAGGGTGACGTACTATACTATATTTTGCAAATGTAATAATTTAGATTGAAGTCTTAATGAGTTTTAGCTGTCAGAATTGAATCCAATATATTTAACATTATATTATGAACAGAGAAGTTAGACCTAAGTTGTGAAACATGAAATAGCCTCTTTCAGATCATAGTTCCACAATACATGTCCATTTACATCATACATGTTGATCAGCTGAGACCATGAGCTATATGAGCTTTTAGATCTGGGACTGCAGAATCATAGGAGTGCAGTTCACAACATGCAGCATTCACCTGCAGGGCATTTTCCTAGGGCTCAGCTCTTTGTCATGGTAATCATGCAGGAGGTCCAACTGCAGTGCTTTGAATTAAGCAAAGTTATTGTGTGTTGCTAGAGCTGTCTTTGCTTTGTAATGATTAACACTATTCCACAAACCTCTATTACTGTTTAGGGATCACAGTGATTACAGATTTAGTACTAATTCACGAGGTAGTTTAGCGATGTATCATTGGTGGGTTGACCATAACCCCCTATTCCACTTTGAGACCATTTAGTTGAACTTAAAGCTTAATAAACACATGCAAATCACAGAAGAAAAGGTGATCTGAAAGGGGCTATTGAATAAATATTTCATAATCTATGGAGATCTTGAAGGCTGTATAAATATGATGTTTACTATGTAATGGCAAAGGGGATCATATGCGATCCAATTATTTCTATCTACCTTACTTACCTCCATCTTAACCTACAGAACTTCAACACTTGGCATCTGATGAAGGTAAAAACACAGTGTGAGCAGCTTGCCTCACTCTGATGACCCGCCCACATTATTCCTTCCTCCTGGATCACCAGCTCTTCTCCAGCAGGCTTTGTCCCATCAAACAACCCTATGTTGACAAACTCAATGTTCCCAGATGTACCTCTCTGCCAGTTGATAATGTCATAGTATGGCACCGAGTCACCTTTTAGGTCAAAATTAACCTCCTCCCCGGCAATGTTGAACTTCACTTCTTGCAGGTAGTACTGAAGCTAATGAAATAGCATTTATAACAGAACAAAGGCAAGACTGCCTTTATTAAGTACTCTAACAAGGTTTAGATGCAATATTAAAATGTAAAAAAGTTTTTATTTTACCTGCCAGGGGAGTATATTGTTACTTTGAGCACATGAATTGTTTTCAAAAGGCCCATTGCCTGGTTGACAAAGAAGAAGGTTGTGCAGTGAATGGGCAACTGCATATACTGCCTTATAGACATTGTAAGCCACTCTAGGGCTGGATGTATTCATGTAGGCAGAATGCTGCTCCAACAGGACCTCCTGCCCTGAACAAATTGGAAAATGGTTGGCAGAGGATGGAAAAGGTGTACAGCCATAAAGAGCCTCCCAAAGTTCACCCACAAGAATGTTATTGGGATATCTCTGAGGGTTGACTGTCTGTAGGTAGTCACTGAGTTGAGCAATGTGACCTTTTTTGATGCCAAACCCAATGGTGCCCCCAAGGTAGGGGTAAAACTCCCTTCTTGTAAAGACAGATGCTGTGACCCAGGCTTCACTTGCCACCCATTGGATTCCAGTGATGTTCTGCATCATGTAGTCTCTCAAGAAAGGCGTCATTTCCCCTTCAGCTGAGAATACCACCACTACTTTTGCCGAAGAAGTACGCATTACCTCGAAAAGTGAAACAAAAACACAATGATTTACCTTACAACAACTTTAAGATTTCACTTAATTATGCAGGTAAACCAAAACATCGGTAAAGAATAAATTGTTACTTCTTAAATGTTTGGAGCACTGCCAATAATTAAGTGGGGATAATTATTTTCTTTTTTTTTTTAACCTAATCTTCAAATCAGTCATTGTCTGCCTTACACTGTTGAACTACATTGAAATTTGTACATTTGTTCCACCTGAGCCAAATTACTATAATATTTTAGGTACCTCTATTACATCTTTAAATTACTGTAGTTGCATGAAGTTATTTAGTGAATCCAGATGAATTTAAAATTTTGTTGGAAATGTATCTCTTTCTGTTAAAATAAAATTGGCTTGATGCAGCCAAGAAATGTCTACAGACATATGAGATTTAATTTACTACCTGTATAGTAGGGGTGTAATGGCACACAAAAATCATAGTTCTGTATGTATTTGGATTTTAAAGTCAGCTCGGTACGTTTGTGTGTGGTTATTTTTAACAATGAGCACTGAACAATTTTTGTTTTTCAATTTCTAAAATTAGCCTGATTTTATTATATATTTTAGTACCCACTTGGATGTCAGCAGATTTTTCTCCTGTATCTGTGATTTTTACCTTCAGCATATTGTTTCAGGTGATTAATTCAGATGAGTGCGGAGCAGCTATGTAACTTATTGTTTTTGAAAGATACATACATTGACATAAAGTTTTATTTTGGCGTGCATGAGAAATCTTATTGTTCCCAAATAGTAGAGTTTAGTGAGAGCCAGAAGCCCTTTCTGTTTGGTTTTGGTGTCGCTCTTTAAAGTTGCGCTACAGACAGTTGCATTGCGCACTTAGTTCTGCACTTTAATATTCTGTATGTGTCCAGGTATGAAACAATGCTGCATTTGTTTGGTATGGTACATGTGCATTCTGAGCCGACTGGGCAGTACCACATATTTTTGGTAGGAATATTGTCACCGCCCTACTGTGCAGTATTCATTATGATCTGGGGATAGTTTGAAATCACACCTCAGTAATTTAATAATAACTAAATGAGTGCTTCTTTAAGCATCTACCTGCATAATCTCCAATGCCCTTTGTGTGTTGTAGAGCAGAGGGATCATTTCTTGATAGGCCACACACACATTGCTGCCCTGTAGTTCCTTCAGTAAACCTTGCACAGCAAATTGTCCATATTCATGATCCCCTCGAATAAGCCCAACCCATGTCCAGTTGAAGTGTATCAGAAGTTGAGCAATGGCCTTCACCTTATTCAGCAAGAAAAAAAAAATCAAAGGAACAATGTTTCAAAGCACAGACATAAATTGGAACACAAATAACACTTGAAAATTGTTTGAAAAATATATATTCAAAATAGAAACTTCGTGATCATATTTTGTGTCTTCACAAAGCAATTAGGACAAAAATGGGATTAATGGAATTAAATGTATATTCGCACACAAGATCATGTAAATGTCAAAACCTCCTTTTCTATATTGCATAAGTGCTTACATGTCATTAAACCCATTTTTTATTTTGAAGTCTTACCTGATAGTCATCATTAGGAATTACTCTGAAAAATGTGGGATATTTTGTCCTGTCAGTAAAGCAGGCACACGATGAGAAGTAGCTGATCTGTGTCAAGGAAAAATCAGAACAACTTCAAACATATGATGAAATGCTTAAATAATTTTGAAGGAAAGGAGACACTATTACCATTGGGATTCTGAATGGCCGCAGGATTCTTGAAACCACTATGGACTGAGCAGATCCGGATTCCCCAATCACAGCCAGCAATGGAGAGGCCCCTATGCACATGGGAGAGTCGTCCTCACTCAACCCATTCAGGACAGCCAGAGCAGCCCTCTGACCAGTCAGCGGATATGCACATGAATCAAAGATTTTGTATCCCAGAGTGTGATTGGTCAGTAGTTCTGAACTCTGGTTTATCTCCTCCACTGCTAGTCTCATAGTCTGAACCCAGCGGAAAGCCCTGGGATCAAACCTGTAACTCCAGAAAGATGCATGCACACATATTTAACAAAATAGTTAGAGATTCTGGTACAGAAGAAACTGCATCTTGTACATTTAAGTAACTAAATAGTTTATTTGTCCATACTGTCTAATTTAAGTCTGAAATCATCGAATCAATTTCATATAAATTGGAATATATGTTCCAGTGAGGGTCGTTTTTCAGATTAGATGTACCTTTTGAAAATAACAACCTTTAAGCAGGTATTAAACCTACTTTTAATTAACCTTATATTTCAGTATAATAATGTTTATTAGTCTGATATAATATTCTAATCTTAAATGTCATGTTCATTAGCTGTAAATCATCATTATTAACAGGAATTTAGGCTTGAAAACATAGGTTCGTGTGTAATTAATCAATATATTGTGTTTCACTTAGTGATCTGAGATATAGAAACAAATTAACTTGTCAATGCTATTTTTCTAATATTCTAATTATTTGATTGGGTCTGTACATACATTTATAATGAATCTCCTTGAAAATACAAAAACAAGTGAACAAATGATCGATAATATAATAGTATGATTAAATAACAATTATTCAGACAAAAATGACTCAAAAATACATTTATAGATCATAAAATCAAGCTTCTTTACCTCCTAAAACCGAAATGCGCTCTCATCAGCTCTTGAAATCATTTATTGGTTTATCTATCAGCAGGTGTAATTGGATTTAAACTGATTCTAAACTCTAGAGAAAAAATGATCGCTATTTTAGCAGTAAAAACTAATCTCTGAATTAGGCTCACCCATTGCACTTCACTGGTGGTGGTCTGTAGGTGCTGTTGCGATCAGGCATTTCCTGGTTATAATGAAGAGGAAAAATCCCTCCAACTACAAAGTCACCTCCTGCAACAAAGCCTGGCTGAAAGCTGTTTCGGAGAGTGCAGTCTTTGGCTGCAGTTGTAGGTGAGGACGAGTATCTGGAAACTGGGGAGTGTGTAAAAGACAAGACATTGACATAGTAAAGCAAAGAAAATAAAGCAAGTGGAGGCATACTGACAGATACTCCCAAAAATCCAGAGAGCTGGAAATTAGTCAGTTTATATACTGAATGCAACGTTGTCATCCTTTGACATTCTGTGTTGTGATTGGACATTTAGCAGCCTTCCATAATTCACTGAAGGTAATTAGCATAAGAGGGATCACAAGATAATAATTCCATTTGGAAAAAAAAATCTGTAATAAGCCAAGGTTTTCAATTTACAAAAACATGTCATATATTTTTTATGTGACATATGTTTATCCATTTATTTTTTTCCTACTTCTTTGTGGCTGATATGTGTATATACTGATCAGCTTTTGTCTTTTTACTAACTTGATTCAGTAACACAGATTCAGTTCACAGTAACACACCTATATCATCTATCTATCTATCTATCTATCTATCTATCTATCTATCTATCTATCTATCTATCTATCTATCTATCTATCTATCTATCTATCTATCTATCTATCTATCTATCTATCTATCTATCTATCTATCTATCTATCTATCTATCTATCTATCTATCTATCTATCTATCTATCTATCTATCTATCTATCTATCTATCTATCTATTATCTATCTATCTATCTATCTATCTATCTATCTATCTATCTATCTATCTATCTATCTATCTATCTATCTATCTATCTATCTATCTATCTAACTATCTATCTATCTATCTATCTATCTATCTATCTATCTATCTATCTATCTATCTATCTATCTATCTATCTATCTATCTATCTATCTATCTATCTATCTATCTATCTATCTATCTATCTATCTATCTATCTATCTATCTATCTATCTATCAATCCGACATTTTCATACATACATCTTAGTATATGGTAGATGCATGACTTGGGTAATACATTTTGGATTTCCTTTCACACGCTTCTCCAAATACTTGATGTCAGCTGTAGGTTTGATGGCTGGATTGCCTATACAGATCTTTGCCCCCAGATTTGTAGTGGGACTGAGATCAGTACTTCGTGATGGTCTTTGTAAAACATTAACTTTGTTGTCCTTAAGATAGTTGGGTGGTGTGCCCATGGTAACTGTATATTTGGAAGATCCGTTTGTGCCCAAGCTTTAACTACTTGGCTGATGTCTAGAGATGTTGTTCCACTATTTCCACATTATGTTCTTTCCTCCTGATGCCATCTATTTTGTAAAGTGATCCACTCCTTTTTTCAGCAAAACACCTACACAACATAATGTTGCCACCTACATACTTTATAGCTGGGATGGTGTTGTTAGGCTTGCAAGCTTAGCTCTTTTTTCATGATGTAACAATGGTCAGTACGGTCAAACACTTACATTTTAGTTTCATCAGACCATAGGACATATCTCCAAATAGTGAGGTATTTCTCTCTTTGTGCTTTTGCAAAGAGTAATCTGGCTGCAACTTTCTGAGTTGAAATTCTGACTTCAGGGTGCATTGCTGTTTTTCTGAGTGGGAATTCGCAAATTTCGACTTTTAAGTACAAAAAGAATAAATTACATTGTAAACAGTGAGGCATGTGAGCCAAAATGTAATTAGAACTCAGCACCCAGTCATCTGCTCGGTATAGCACTTTGCTTAACGTTGTTACTGTTGTGATTATAATATTTAATATTAATAATTTAGTATTTTATTAATTAATAATTCGGTCTGTTAAGGGTTGTCCTGTGAATAACAGCCCAATAAGGTGGTGGTATTAGGACAAAATTGAAAGGGATGAGCCAGACTCTGGCATTATTGAACAGCAAAACTCTGTACACACACTGAGAATAAATTCACACAATATCTTAAAAGACAAAAGTTTATTAACAAATATAAGTCAACTCAAAGTCAAACACATTAAAAGCAATAAACTCTTTACTATGATAAAACAACCCAAATAAACTACCAAGCAAAATGAAAGAATAAGGAAGACTAATGGGCTATGTACATGTTGGGACCCACAGCCATGGATTTCAACATTAAACTCCGGTACGGACCTTTCTAGAACTTTCAAAATAAAGTGCATTAACCTTCTTCCGGCACAGCCAGGAAACGGGATAACTGCAGACTTCCTGTGACGCCACTACCCAAATAAAAGCACAGCTGTTGCTACATCCACCCTCTTCCACACCGGTGACCATCGGGATAGGAGGGGACATAAACTCTTCAACTGGATCCAAGGAAGCCATACGATCATCGATCATATCCAAAGATAACCCCCGCAGACGCAAACGGTGTTCGAGAGAAGCCCCTGCAAAGACACGGTCCCCAGCCTGGAAGGAAGACAGCAGAGACCGCAGTGGACAGGACGAGCCGCCCAGCTACAGCTCCGGAGCTAACCCTTTTGTTCACAGAGCGAACGCACCTTCAACCCCCGAGAGGTTAGGTGAAAGCTAACCGCTTGTTGACTGTGGACGTTTCTTCAAGCTTCGCCCCTTGGACAACGTTTCCTCACCATGGTTCATGAGGTTAGGTGTTTTGGGCAGATACAGATTTAGGATGAAATAATCTAAACGTTTTTCATTTTATGAAGTTTGTGTGAAACTCGGCTATCTTAGTGCTAGCAGGCCATCTGCAGCACATGTGCCGGTTTGTGTTCTTTGTATGTTTTAAGGTTAAGATAAACTTTATTTAAAGGGTGATTTTAAACAGAACATTGCTCATAACGCGCCGTCCGCGCTTATGCATTTTAACCCTTTTATTAACCCTGGTATTTTAAAGGTACGTGTTGATTCTGGTGCTAAGCTATCCGCTTCTTTGTTAGCTTAACTGCTAACCGGTAAGAACACGTGCTTGTTACTAAAGAGTATTCAACAGAATGGTTGTTGGTTTTCAAGCTAGTGAATAATAGTTCCTAAACATCATTTACTAAATTTGATAACTAAGTAAACACCATTAAGCACCATTTCTCCCTTAAAGATTTGGCTCTTTTCCAAAATACTCCCTTAATAATATTTCTTCGAATATTATTTCAATAAATGAAGGCAGCTAATGAGACACCGTTGAGAATTAGTCATCCAGAAGGTAAGTTTTATTCAGCAGATCATTATTTAAAACATTATTTTATTAAAATAATTTTTTATCTGATCTTGCATTGTGAATGGTTGTCTAAATGTTTGCTGATTATTGCCTAAGTTAGTTCCAAGACTAACTTAACTTCACTTCCAGATTCTTCAAGATAATCCTTGGTTCTCAGACATAAACATTGCATGGTAATGTTGCATCACTCTTTTGGTCGTCATTTCCAATCATCTTTAATCAACTTGTTTATATTGTACATAGTCCATTAGTCTTCGTTATTCTTTAATTCTGCTTGGTAGTTTAGTTGGATTGTTTTAGCATAGTAAAGAGTTTGTTGATTGAAATATGTTTGACTTTGAGTTGACTTATTTTTGTTAACAAATTCTTGTATTTTAAGAAATTGTCTGAATTCATTCCATATATGTGCAGAGTTTATGCTGTTCAATAATGTCAGAGCTTGTCTCACACCTTTCTATTTTGTCCTAATACCATTGCCTTACTGGACTGGTATTCACAGGATAACCCTTAACAGACTGAAATATTATTTGGTACAATATGAAGAAGTGAATCAAATATGGTTGAAAACCATGGCAGAAAGAGTGATGCAATATTACCATGCAATGTTATTTATGTTTGAGAATCAAGCATTATCTTGAAGAATTTGGAAATGAAGTTAAGTTAGTCTTGGAACTAATTTAGGCAACAACTGGTATACTTTCAAACAACCATTCACAATGCAAGATCAGGTAAAACTTTATTTTAATAAAATAAAATTTTTAATGATGATTTCGGCTCCTTGAGCTGCCGCGATGCAGCGGAGTACCTCTCGCTACTTGGACGTACATGCAGGAAGGTGTGCTATGCGGTCACGGCCCTCTTTTCCAGGCCGTGGGGGATTAGGGCTGCTTCTGGAGGCCTCAGAAGAACAGTCAAGTCAAGCTTGTCTCTTTACACTCTTTATATGAATGAATGCCAGATACTCAAACAGCAAATCATTACTTAACTTTGTTGCATGTGATCGTAATTACTTTTGGATCCAAGCTAAAGAGTCATGTCTGCTTGCCAGCAAGGAGACATACGCGCGTTTGGTTCCTCTCCTGTCCGGTTCCCATCTGGAATCTGCATGGAAAGAGGTCTGTTTGTTTGACTTCGAGGTTTTTATTCAAACAGTGACGTCACGGGAAGTCCACTGTTACTCCTGGCTGAGCTGTAAGTAGGTTAATGCAATTTATTTTGAAAGTTCCAGAAAAAGTTTTTGCTGGCCTTTAATGTTGTAACCCATGATGGGGTCCCAACAGTTGCTTTGTGTATTTTTCATCAAAACATGTTCATCATGGGACACAGAAACAGCCATGGTATTATGGCTGGATATTTTCTTGGTATTTATGAATGAATAACAGATGAATGCAAAGGATGAGCCAAACTTGTGGAAGCCCACAATTCTCCTTTTGATATCTCAGCTGATTTTTTATGATGTACCAAAAGAAAGCAGTTTGATTGATGTGTTACCTTAAAATACATTCACGGGGATGTTTCCATTTAACTCAAAAGTTGTGAATAAACCTATCACAAACTTAAAAAGCCATGACATCATAATCTGAACATGATGTATGTAAGCTTCTCACTTTTAAAAAAAACAACAACATATCTTTGTTAATATTCCAGCATTTAGCATATATAAAATATTTTGGTAATCCTAACTAAACTAAAACAAGAAAAGCTTGATTGTCATGCAGTGAAAAAAGAATCAGCTTTCTGCCTTTCTATGCAGTGTAACTGTCTGGTTTCAACTGCACATGAAGTATCCAGAGAAACTCTGAATGCAAAGGAAAACCAAGTAAAATCCTTACAGAAATAACTCAGCTAAATTCTGAATAGATACATTTCTTGATCTGAGGCAAGAGCCACCTGAGCCAATGTGCAAGAACAAAAATTTCATTGCATAAATATTCATAATTTATATATTGCCTAAGATAAATGCACACCTTTTGAAAACCTAGAGTGTTTTTGGAAATAAACAAATATCTTTATCATATATTTCAGGGTTGAGGCTTTGGACATATGCTATTTATCATAAACAAAACATGGTTAGTTTCAACAAAAAAGAACTAACTAGGAAGATTATTTTGTTTGCAGTATTCACTGGAACAGACGATATTGCCACCAAATATGTCACAACCATTGTATCTGGGCGGTACCCTCAGACTTGTTTGTGTCAACTATGGGATAAAAATCAGACGTGCCTAAATATATTGTGATCTTCTCCACGAGTATAGAAAGTGCAGCTGTGTTTTTAGTTTTCCATCACACCAGAAGGAAACATGTCATTGCTGGCTGCGAGGCTCCTTCTTTATCTGTCTCTATTCCGAGGAAAACATGGCTTGGCTGCTGCTCTAGATAATTGTGCTTTCCTGGGAGAGGAAGAGAAAAACAGTCTTTATGAAGATGGTGATGTAGTTATTGGGGGTTTATTCCCTCTTCATTATAGCCGTGTGCCCTCTCTTCCCACATATAAAGCAAAACCATCACCTAATACTTATAATTAGTAAGTTACAAACAATTACTTGACCCGTTCAAAATGTGCTTAATTTATTTTGTTGTAATACTGTTTACAGAAAAAAATGTGAATATCTTTGTTGGTTAACTTTTTCTCTGTTTGTCTACAGTTTCAGTGCTCGTGCCCTCCGCTGGATGCAGACAATGACATTTACAATCAAAGAGATCAACCAACGAACTGATCTCCTTCCACAACTTAAGCTTGGCTTCCATATCCGTGACAGCTGTGATGATATACCCATTTCCTTGAGAGCGTCCTTTCTATTGGTAAACGGACGCCCAGAGCAAGGGCTTGGAACTGAGAGTGTAGAGAAAAGTGAGAGTCAAGATGAAGCAACTGATTTAGGATGTGTTGCTGTAAACAGAACTGTGTCCTCAGTAATCATAGGGGATGCTGGTTCTGGTGTTTCTATGGCTCTGCTACGAAGTCTGGGTTCTTTCCATATTCCACTGGTGAGACTGAGCCTTTATTTTTTCTAATTTACCTTAAGCATGCTTAAATTTGAGCTGTATACTTTTAGAACACAATCAGTACGCCTTAGCTTTTTAATGATATTGTGCCTTTTTTCTAACATTATTCAATTCAAAAATTGCAGTAGCTGGTGTAAATGTAATTTATATATTCAGAAAACTATGACACTACATTCGTATGAGGCAAACTACTATACTTTTATTCTTAAGCTTAGGTGTCTTGACTTCCTCAAAGTGCAGGGTAAATTCAGAAGCCTTCTAAAGAAGTTTGCATTGTTAATGTAATTTGATGCTTTCTCTGCAGTCTTTAGAGAACAGCAGTGGGTCAACGAATGTTTGCTGTAATTCTAGGTGAGCTATTTTGCTTCCTGCAGCTGCCTTGGTAATCAAAGGGAATTTCCCACCTTCATGAGGACAATGCCTAGTGACACCTTCCAGATAAAAGCCCTGGCCCAGCTGGTTAGCTATTTTGGCTGGACTTGGGTAGGAGTCATCGGTGTGGAATCTGATTATGCTCGCTTTGCCATCCAGCTTTTCCTTCAGGAATCAGTGCACTACAGTGTGTGTGCTGCTTACACACATTTCTACCCTGTAAGTCTGAGCCACCGGGATCTTGAAAGGCTTCTGAATGTTATTCAGGTGCGTCATAAATACTACGACTACATTTCTCAATAAACTTGCAAAAGGATCGAATGGAAGTAACAAGTTTGTGTTTTTCTTTAAAACAGAATTGACCAGTGCATTGCTACTGTAAATAAACAATAAAAAAATAATGTTTGAAAGTAGGTATTTAAATACTTTAGATTTGGTTACAAGACAAGCACTTTTTTGTCTTCATTTTAAGTACTTTTTCTCTTTATGTTATTCAAGGAGTTGCTGCACTAATCATAAAGTTTGTGACATAAGGTTATTTAACACAATAACATGTATATTTTTTCTGTCACTAAGGAAATAATTTAATGTTCTCCATTCATGCAACATACTTAATGGAGAGAAAAAGTTCCAACACATCCTAATTTAATAAATTGTAATGAAATACTATCTCAATATTTTTCCTCATTAGATGACATCTTCAAAAGTTATAATTAATTTTTCTGGTGAGGCGGAGATGCAGGGCATTCTAAGAGAGATGCAACGACGAAATTTGACTGGCTTTCAGTGGGTTGCCAGTGAGGCCTGGGCTACCGCCAAGACACTTTGGGAAAAATCAGCCAATCTTCTAAAGGGAACTTTAGGATTTGCCATACAGAGAGCAGCTGTGATTCCAGGGCTGCAACAACATCTTGTGGGTCTCACACCATCAAATATTCATAAATTAGCTTTCTTGGCAGAATTTTGGGAGGAAACATTTAACTGTCAACTAAATGGGTCTGTGAACACCCATTACCATGGGTTGGGAAGCTATCAAGGCAGAGTACAATGCGAAGGGACTGAAGTTTTAAATGATGTTTACTCTCCTTATTCTGATGTGACGCAGCTACGAGTTTCTTATAACGTCTACAAAGCTGTATATCTTGTAGCTTATGCGTTGCAAGATATGTGTAATTGTAAAGCTGGAGAGGGGCCATTCCTTAAAAAGAGTTGTGCAGATCCAAAGAATTTTAAGCCCTGGCAGGTAAGAATAGCTATAAGTTGTATATTATTTGTAGTAATATCTTAAAAAACTGTCAAAACAGAAGTTAAATGCCCCATACTTTTATTCCCATAGCTTCTCCACTACATGAAGCTTGCTAATTTTTCTGCACTAGGAGAGGAAGTCAACTTTGATCAAAATGGTGATCCAATTGCTTATTATGATCTTATTAACTGGCAGAGGGGGCCTGATGGGTCTCTAAATTTGGTAAAAGTAGGTTTCTATGATGCCTCGCTTCCTGCTGGACTCAGCTTGGTTATAAATGACTCAGTGATCATGTGGCCACTTGGAAAGCAGGTTTGTTCTCCACAAACAGGTCTGAGACCGTGTTCACCACTTAGACTCTTATGTGCACTGCTGATTGATACATCAGTTAAATTACTGATATTTATGTGCAACTTACTTTGTTGAATTGACATTGTAATCTCCTTTTAACAGTTTGTTGAAATATGATCAGTTATAGTTTATTATTAGAAAATTGTAAACCTAGATATATTCTCAAACAAAACTATTTAAAGGTATCATCATTCTAAAATCTTTTGAGTACTTAAAAAGTTAACTTATTGAATGTAATTTTTTATAAAGAATTCATGAATGCTCCTAACAGTTTTGTAAAAATTATACTCTACTAACTTTGATAAAATATTTCAAAGTAAATATATTGGTCTTCAGAATTAAATTTGTCAGTGATGAATAAACATCTGAACACATTTTCTGCTAATATGTCATACTGTATTGCCCCAAATTTACATTTTATGAACATATATAAATGTAACTAATTTATACGCAGAATCAAAATATTTTTCAAAGTTACAGTTTTTTTATTCAGTTTGAAAGAATATTACTTACATTTTGTAAACATGATCTATATTTTTGGTAAAATATGTGTACATTAGAAAAGAGAGTATCTTGTTAAGTCATAATTACTGAAGTTAATTATCCTTCTGAGTTCCTGAACTTTGCCTCTCAGGCTATCCGCTCTGTGTGCAGCAACAGGTGTCCTCCAGGTTCTCGTGTTGCCAGGAGAAAGGGGGAACCTATCTGCTGTTATGACTGTGTCCCCTGTGCTGAAGCAGAGTTTAGTAATACAACTGGTATGTCCTGTCTTTTACTATGCTGTTTTTGACTACTTATTTGATCAATTTAGGTAACTTATATTGGCACCTAACTAAAATAAGTTAAGTGATTGTTAGTGGATAACAGTCTCATTTGGAGATAGCGCCAGAGCAGAGAAAGAGGGGGAGGAAACTAGTTTCTTTTTGTTCATTTTAATTTTCAAATTTAAGCCAACAGTCACACTATTTCCTATCTTTCCATGTACGTTGGCATATTGAAAAAGATATATAGTATATACTGGATGAAATTATGTCATCTTATCTTTGACGAATGTGTATTGCCTTTGATGCACTCCCATTCTGAGTAATGCATGTGTACTGGGATCAAGGGTCCCACCCCAGTTTAACTTAAACTTTCAAGCAACTGAAATACTGAGGTGAATAAATCTTCTTCAGTGCAGACAGAATAGTATAGTTTGACATTAATACATTTTATGAATGGGTCATTGCTGCTGTATTTGAGTTCCAGTTGCAATTCTTTAGTAATGGTTCAGTAGACAGTGTGTGAGAGCTGCAGTGCTTATGTGGCAGAATCTTTCAACATGTTCGAAGGATCTGTGGTAGTGGCAGCTTGGGTTACCTAGTGATCTGATTGTGTATACTACAGTGGCAAATGCATCGTAAGGCAATGACAGAATATTATTTTCCAAGGTATTGTGTCTTCCTATGAAATAAAAGGCAGATATGCAATAGTGTTATAGGGACAGAAGTACAATACTTCTCAAAAACAGCTCTGCTTTAAATGTGGTTTTTGTATGTTTTCTCTTTTCTCTCTCTATGTTTAGATTCTTTAGATTGCTCACGTTGTTCTGAGGACACATGGCCCAATAAAGCCAGAGATCTCTGCATCCCTAAAACAATGGAGTATCTCTCTTATCATGAGTTCATGGGTATTCTCCTGTGTGTTGCCTCAGTTCTAGGAGCTTATATTTCCGTTGTAATCATTGCCATATTCTACACATATAAGGACACAGCTCTAGTTCGAGCAAACAACATGGAATTGAGCTTCCTGCTTTTGGTGTTTCTTACCATCTGTTTCCTTGTTGGTCTGCTGTTCCTTGGTAAGCCTTCAGACTGGCTCTGTCAGATCAGATATCCAGCATTTGGAATCAGTTTTGCACTCTGCCTTTCATGCCTCCTGGCCAAGACAGTAGTGGTTCTAATGGCTTTTAGGTCTAGATTACCAGGAAGCCATTTGATGAAATGGTTTGGAACCAAACAGCAGAGAGCCAGTGTTATTTTGGGAACCACCGTCCAGGTAGTTAAACCTTTCCAGTTTAGCAATCATTTTTCATTTAAAATGTGTTTAAAACCACTATCTTTATGTATTTCTACCTTTTCAAGGTTCTAGTCTGTCTTATTTGGCTGCTTACCAGTCCACCTCATGCCTATTACAATACAGATTACCACAGCTCTACAATTATCATTGAATGTGTGACTGGTTCAGACATTGGCTTTTGGCTCGTTCTTGGATACATCGGAATCCTGGCTTGCATGTGCCTCGTGACAGCCTTTTTGGCACGAAAGCTGCCAGATAATTTCAACGAGGCCAAGTTCATCACCTTCAGCATACTAATTTTCTTTGCTGTTTGGGTTACTTTTATCCCAGTTTATATGAGCACTGTTGGAAAATACACTGTAGCTGTCCATGTTTTTGCTATTTTAGCCTCAGCTCTAGGACTTCTATTTTGCATTTTTGCCCCAAAGTGCTATATAATTTTGCTGAAACCTGAAAAGAACAGTAAAAAACAAATGATGCAAAGGTAAAAAGAAACAACTGCAAAACATTTAAAAATGTAAGAGACGGATTAATATAAACGTTTGTAGAATATTCAAAACACTTGTGTGGAGAACTGTAAAATGTACACATGAATTTGTGACTGTGATGGACTGGAGACCTGTCCAGGGTGTACCCTGCCTCTCACCCCTAGACTGCTGGAAATTGGCACCAGTTCCTTTGCAACCCTGTATAGAAGAAGCAAAAAGAAGATGGATGGATAGAAGGATGGATGGATGATGGATAGATTTTGTGCCTGGTGATGGTGTCAGAATGAGGTATAAACAAAGCTGTAATCAAATGATCTCTTTCTAATTAAAGATGGCTGACACACACACAAAAAAGATCAGTTAAAGAAGTATTCATAAATTTATAAATGTATTTATAAAAATAACTTAGGAAGAACATGCAACATAAAGACATCTTCCAAAAACTGCAATGCATAATACACTGCCTGGCCAAAAACAAAGTCACCACTTGGATTTAACCAAGCAAATAGGTACAAGCCTCCCATTAGATAATTACTGCATGTTATTTAACCCCAACTAGTGCAATGAGTTGCTTCTCATTTCTTAAACAACCATGTTGAAAGACACATCCCATGGTCATGGAAAGGATGTCAATCTGTTTCACAAGGGTCAAATTATTGCCATGCATCAAGCAGAGAAAACATCTAAGGAGACTGCAGAAACTACCAAAACTGCATTGAGAACTGTCCAACGCATTATTAAAAACTGGAAGGATAGTGGGGACCCATTGTCTTCGAGGAAGAAATGTAACCGGAAAAAAATCCTGAATGATCGTGATCGGCAATCATTTAAACGTATGGTAAAATCAAATCGAAGAATAACATGAGTAGAACTCCCGGCTATGTTTAATAGTGAAAGTAAGAGCATTTCCACACGCACAATGAGAAGGGAACTCAAAGGATTGGGACTTAAAAGCTGTGTAGCCTTAAGAAAACCACTAATTAGTGAGGCTAACCAGAAAAAAAGGCTTCAATTTGCTAGGGAGCATAAAGATTGGACTCTGGAGCAATGGAAGAAGGTCATATGGTCGGGGACGTGCTGGAGAAGGCTGTAGTCAGATTCTACCATCATCAATACAAGATCTTGGTGAAAAATTAATGCAAAACTGGGTGGAAATAAATCTTTTGACATTGCAGAAGCATATCGAAACAATGCCACAGCGAATGCGTGCAGGAATCAAAGCTAAAGGATGTCCAACAAAATATTAGAGACTGGTTGTTTTTTTTTTGGTGATTACTTTTTTTTTTTGGCCAGGCAGTGTATTTTGATAACATTCAAGAAGATTGGGAAAAACTGCAGAATAGGTTTGTCTCTTTCTAAAAATGAATGTGTCATTGAACATAATGACAAGATCACCAACTTTTGGGAAGCTGATATCTTGTCTATAACTGGACTGGACATAAATTTCTGTTGCAGAAATCCCACATTTATTGTCACTTCACTATGTGACTGCAGTAAACTTAATTACTTTCGAAGTTTTTATTCATATCTGCCCAACATAATCAAATATGTAAATGAACTCTAAATAACTGCTGACACAGTCTTGTATGTATATATTTTTTAGCTGAATTTAAATGTTGAATTACGTAACTTTTAAGATTACGTGAGATTGAAATATAAAATAAAAATAATAAACCATCTTTCATGATCTAAAACACCATCCACACTAATGTGCACCACCAGTCTTCTTAGTCCTCTATGTGTAATAAAAAGTTGTTTTTTATTTATTTATTTTTTTTTGCATGATCTATCATAAAAAACACAAAGAAAATCTAGGGCTAAGGATTTGTAAAAAGTTGGCTGTAATAAATAAGCCTAATAAAGACAGCTATAGTCAGTCAGTCAGTCGTGGCAGATGGCTGTTCACACTGAGCCTGATTCTGCTGGAGGTTTCTTCCTGTTAAACGGGAGTTTTCCTTTCCACTGTCACTACATGCATGCTCAGTATGAGGGATTGCTGCAAAGTCAATGCAAGTGACTGCCTACTGTCTCTACATGCTCATCCAGGAGGAGTGAATGCTGCAAGCCACTGATTCAATGCAATCTTCTTGGTTTCATTAGATAGAAAAACGTTTTAACCAATTTGAATAATACACTGAATCTTACTGCAGTGTTTGATAGTTAAGATTATTTGTAATGTATGTACCGGACTTGAAATCTTTATGATGCGATTGAATGGACTTTGTAAAGTTCCTTGTGAAGACATGCGTTGTGAATTGGCACTAAATAAATAAAACTGAATTGAATTGAAAGTGCAACAGAAACTGCAAACATTGTGTTGTATTACCAGTGGCAATTGCTAATTGGTGTTGATTATAATCAAATAACATTGTGACAGTTTTGTCAAATAGCCACTCTTAGATTGATGCTGTTTACATCCTGTTTTTACTTGAGAACAGAGGATGCACAGGTTGATTGACTGTTATGGTGAACTTTGCAGGCTAATCTACACATGGTTGATAGTATCTGTGTTTATGTCTCTTTCCTGTCCTGTCCTCTCAACCGTAAACTGTGCAAGGCAGATGGCCACTTTTCCATATATTTGTTTGGGATGGAGGGTTTTTCCTGTGAAAAGGGAATGGCTCCACTACACTTAAGTGATATTAAATTGGACTGTAGCTAGATTTAAAGCTGACTGTTTGTATATAAACTGGATCGTATACAGTTGAAAATATATTGGATTTAGTCATTGTCACGGTGACCTGTCTTACCATCTTTATGGAACTGCATGCCATCATACAAGCACACATGCTGTAAGCAGTTGCACAGCAGTGTGCCATGAGCACTCCTCCAGGTGTGCTGAATTTGGGCAATCAGCAGCTCCTATTTAAAGGCCATGGATGCAGAGCAAACCAGTTTGGACTGAACAGCAAGCTGAACAGATGGCAGCTACAAGAAAGGCACAAAGACAGCAAGGAAAAATTGGACTTTGATTTTCAAATAAAGTTAAACTGAGTGAAATCTGAAGTCTGGTCCTGGTCCTTCAAGTGAAGGCACCTCAATGTCACTAGAACACTTGACAGTCATATTGTAATTAACCTTGAGATGGCATATATTGTGAATCAGCACTGTTTAAATTAAGCTGTTTTGATATTATTTGAATCTAGATTTGTGTTTTTTGTAAATTTAAAAATTTTCAAATCACCCTACTCAGTTGCACATTTCTTTTAACTGGAGTATGCCATAACATAGTACAGTATTTCTTTTTCTTATGTCGTAATTCTTTTCTTCTTTTACTGTAGAGTCTACACTTACTTTTTGATTTTTATAGTTTTTGTTTTATATTTGTAAGTACTTGCTTGCTTTTAATTGTCTTTGCATTGCTGCTGACACACCTGAATACATGACTATTCATGCTTAGAGCATAATTCAGTTTTTTGTCTTTAGTATATTTTCTAAAGACATTACATTTTTGTTACCAGTGACCATTTTTGCTCCAGTCATTTTATTTTGTGTAAAATTCACAACTTTCTATGTTCTTCTTACAGACTTGTTTAACTTGTTTGCTGCACCTGTGTACCCATTTATCTCATAATAAAATTTGCTAAAATTAAACCTTATGCTAAAAATTATATTCATTTGTACAAACACTGCATCTATGTATACTTACAGAAAAACAAACAACTTTTTATTTCTCACCAATTATTTTTATATATTTATATTGAAAATGTCTTAATTTAGAGCAAAGTGGAACTGAAGTTCAATTTCTTGTTTGTGTGCACAAACAAAGCGAATAAAGTTCTGAGTCTGAAAACATTTATTTCCTAACTAATTGTATAGGCTTTGGCACCAACAGAATATACTTTTTAAAGTTAATACTGTACTACTCAAACATTATCACACATTATGTGATGTTTTGATGTTTATTGTAAAATAAATTATTGACCATTATTACATAATTCACATTCAAACATTAACTTAAGAAAATGTGATTTTTACAATGCATACAAAAATGTTGACAAATGTCTGATTAGGAAAATCCTAAAAACACATTTAAAAATACCTGTTTAGCTTCAGGGTTTGTAATTATAAAAAATGTCCCATTTGTACTACAGTAAAGTAATGTACTTCTACTCAGTAGTGAGCATTTTGAAGTTTTTGACATCATAATGCAAGAATGTATTTACAGTAAATGCTTTAATGTATATAGTTTTTCTAATTTTCATTCAAAATATTTTTGGATTGCCTTACTGGAATTGTGTAGACAGGGTGATCATTATCTTTTATTTTCAAATTATATTTTTTATTAGCATTTGTTCCCATAACATACTTTTTTGTGTTTTTATCTGGCTTTATCAAGATTATGTAACATTTTGGAGCAAAAATGCTGATCAACAAACCAAACGCTGATGACAAAATTGCAAAAATTTCCACAGCTACAGTGAACTTTCCTGGAGAGCTGACATATGCTGGGATAAAAGTGATCCAGACAGCACAGAATATCAGCATGCTGAATGTTATACATTTGGCTTCATTAAAATTGTCAGGCAATTTTCTTGCTAAAAATGCAAGGATTAAACATATACCTGCAAGAATGCCTATGTATCCCAGTACTGCATAAAAAGCAACCTCAGACCCTGTGTTACATTCTAAACCTATTTTCTTGTTACTGTATCTAAAAACTTTGTCAGGAAAAGGTGGTTTTAATTTCAGCCAAGATATGCAGATAATTACTTGAATCAAAGTGCAAGAGCAAACAATACATCTTTGTTGGATAGGACCAAAATGCCATATAACTTTGGTGCTGGGTTGTACGACTTTAAAGGCAGTTACAACCACAATAGTTTTTCCTAAGACACAGGAAATACAAAGTGCAAATGTCACCCCAAAAGCTGTGTGGCGCAACATGCACGTCCAGACTGTAGGTCTACCAATGAAGGTGAGAGGGCAGAGAAAACACAGGAAGAGAGAAAACAGCAAGAAGCAGCTCAGCTCTGAGTTGCTGGCCTTTATTACTGGAGTTTCTCTGTAGTGGATAAAAACAGCCATTGTTAGCAGTGATAGGGAGGCCCCTAACAATGCTACAACCGTGAGAACTATTCCCATGGGCTCATAGTACGTCAGAAATTCAATTGTTCTTGGAATACACTCATTTCGTTGCTCATTCGACCAGTATTCCTGTGGACAGGCTGTGCAGTCCATTGCACCTGTTGCAAAAACACACACAAAGTAGAAACAAAATGGGATAGATGGAATAGATGTTTAGTAGCAAGGTAAATATATAATATATTTAACCTAAAATGCATATTAGACTATATAGGTGTATTTGTTTTGACTCATATCTGTCTACCTGTAAAGTTGGCTATAGTTCCATCTGCACATGGAATGCAGTCAAAACAGCATGTTGGTTTCCCTCTGATTTGAGCTTTCCTTGTCCCTGTTGGGCAATCATTAGAGCACAGTGAAGTAGGAACCTAAAGGGAAAAAAAGAAAAAATATAAACTTTGTCACTTTGTGATTTCATAGAAATAATATCTCAAAGAGACTTGTACTAAAAAATAATTACCCTTTTTTCTGTCCTCCAAACAATTTTTTCCTCCTGTATGCTAAGTGTATAATCTCCGTTTTTAGTGGATGCAAAATGACCCAGAGTCACATGCTGGACGTGTCCGTTATTGAGCTGCCAGTTAATGATATCATAGGAAGCAGGAGGATTGCCATTCTCATCAAAAAACACATAATCTCCAAACTGATTCCTGAAGTTTACTCTTTGTAGGTGATAAGTAACCTTAGAATAAGAAAACGTCATGATGTCATGTTAAACATTTTGGAATATTTTTATTATTATTTGCTGCCAACAGGAAGCACCGTTGGACTAATTTTGCTTTATTGCTCACCTCTTTAGGATGAATTTCGGATATATTCAAACAAGGCTTAACAGTTTTTTCTCCTGCTGGTTGGCAGAACATCAGCTGGTGAAGGGCATGTGCAATAGCATAAACAGCTTTATACACATTATAGGACACTCTAAGCTGTGTGACATTGAAGAATACATCCTCGGTGTAATCCATCAATGTCTCATTGCCTGCGCATATTTTAGTTGCTTTCACTGCACCAGGGTCCATCCCATGTGAAACAGGTTTACAACCTACTATTATCTCCCAAAAATCCTTCACAAAAGGCTCACTTGGATCTCTATAAGGGTTAATATCTGTAAGAAATGGATTTAGATTTGGGATGGCCATCTTCTGAACGACAAATCCCAAAGCTCCACCAAAAGCTTGATACATCTGAGGTGTGGAAGGTCTTGCTGCTGTTATCCATGCTTCACTGGCAATCCACTGAATTCCTGTGATGTTCTGTTTCACTATCTCCTTCATCAAAGGGTAAAAGTCACCCTCTGGAACAAAAGCCAGAATTACTTTGACAGTCGATTGTTTGATCATTTCTACAACTTTCAGAATTTTATCGAGAGGGTATGTTCGAAGAACTGTACCGATAAAAGCAATACAAATCTTTAATGTTTTAATCTCCTCAGTGAATGCAAGGATTCCATTTTGTCCATAATCATTGTCTGATTGTATGACTCCAATCCACTCCCAGCCAAAATGCTTAATTAGGGCAGCCAAAGCTTTTGCCTGGAAGTAATCGCTGGGGATTGTTCGGAAAAAGGTTGGGTATTTAGCTCTGTTACTTAGACAGGCACATGTTGAGAAATAACTTACCTACAAAAGAAAAAAAAAATTATTTTAAATCATACAAAATTACTCCATAAAGCAAGTAAAAAACTGTGTTATGTTATCTCGTACTATTGGCACTTGAAATGGTCCAAGAGTTTCAGAAACAGCTAAGGACTGAGATGATCCTGACTCAGCTATAAGAGCAGATATTGCTGGAGGACAAGAAGAAGTAAGTTCTATCCCATCTGGTTGACCTCCCAGTGTTAATGCAGCACGTACAGCATTAGTAGGAGAGGCACAAGAGTCAAAAATCCTATAACCAAGAGAAATGTTTGGAAGGAGAGCAGGATCTTTGTTAATTTCGTCAATTGCAAATATCATCACTTGGGTCCATCGGAAAGCACGCAGATCAAATCTAAAAAAACAAGAAAGATAAAGAATAAGCTTAAAACACAAAGTTCAAACTATATATACAGTGAATGTGGAAAATAAATAAATGTTACCCTTCACACGTAACTCCAAGAGGCTCCCACTCAAATCTAGAAGTGCTGCTTATCTCTTTGTTGAAAATTGGAAAAATTCCACCAATCATTATGTGTCCTTGTTTAAACATATATGGCATATGAAATTTTCCAGTCACCTCACAGCCATAAACTTGGCTAATGTAGAAAACACACAAAAGTAAAAGAGTAGTTTCCTCCATGTTTATGTTGCATTGTCAAAAGGAGATGAGGACTGAGCTTTTATAACTGCCGAGTCGGATGCGTGAAGACGTCCCTTAGGACATTCTCACACAGTCAAGGTTTGCACTACAGGAAAAATCAACCCGAACATTTAAACCACACATCACTTGACCCAAGTGCAGTTTAGTCATACAAAATTTCTCATTAAAAGGTATGATTTTACCAAAAAAATAATAATTATTAAGGACATTGATCATTATTTTGATTTATTCCATGCCCCAGTCTTAGAAAAACAACACAACAAATCATACCGTTCATGTGTATCCAGGTGGTCCTACAAATCTGTGTGTAAACCTATAGTAAATAGTTTTTGCTGCATGTGGTTTTGTTTAAATACATGTTTGAATATACTACCCTAAAGCTCAACTATTTTTCAGTACATCGGAGATCAATGATTTGCTGTACATCAGACTACCTTTAAACAAATGTTTGGTATAACTTGTTTACATTCGATGAAGCATCTGACAGTCAGTAAAAACAGTAAGTAAAGGTCACCTGAAACAGGGGTCTTTGATGCATTAGACAACATTAAATAAATGTTGTCTAATGCATCTAAATTTAAAGAAAAATTTGAAGGATTGCATTTGAGGTATACGGGACACCAGATTGTATTGTGCAGCTGTCTATGGTATATATATAGGTCCTTCTCAAAATATTAGCATATTGTGATAAAGTTAATTATTTTCCATAATGTAATGATGAAAATTTAACATTCATATATTTTAGATTCATTGCACACTAACTGAAATATTTCAGGTCTTTTATTGTCTTAATACGGATGATTTTGGCATACAGCTCATGAAAACCCAAAATTCCTATCTCACAAAATTAGCATATCATTAAAAGGGTCTCTAAACGAGCTATGAACCTAATCATCTGAATCAACGAGTTAACTCTAAACACCTGCAAAAGATTCCTGAGGCCTTTAAAACTCCCAGCCTGGTTCATCACTCAAAACCCCAATCATGGGTAAGACTGCCAACCTGACTGCTGTCCAGAAGGCCACTATTGACACCCTCAAGCAAGAGGGTAAGACACAGAAAGAAATTTCTGAACGAATAGGCTGTTCCCAGAGTGCTGTATCAAGGCACCTCAGTGGGAAGTCTGTGGGAAGGAAAAAATGTGGCAGAAAACGCTGCACAACGAGAAGAGGTGACCGGACCCTGAGGAAGATTGTGGAGAAGGGCCGATTCCAGACCTTGGGGGACCTGCGGAAGCAATGGACTGAGTCTGGAGTAGAAACATCCAGAGCCACCGTGTACAGGCGTGTGCAGGAAATGGGCTACAGGTGCCGCATTCCCCAGGTCAAGCCACTTTTGAACCACAAACAGCGACAGAAGCGCCTGACCTGGGCTACAGAGAAGCAGCACTGGACTGTTGCTCAGTGGTCCAAAGTACTTTTTTTGGATGAAAGCAAATTCTGCATGTCATTCGGAAATCAAGGTGCCAGAGTCTGGAGGAAGACTGGGGAGAAGGAAATGCCAAAATGCCAGAAGTCCAGTGTCAAGTACCCACAGTCAGTGATGGTCTGGGGTGCCGTGTCAGCTGCTGGTGTTGGTCCACTGTGTTTTATCAAGGGCAGGGTCAATGCAGCTAGCTATCAGGAGATTTTGGAGCACTTCATGCTTCCATCTGCTGAAAAGCTTTATGGAGATGAATATTTCATTTTTCAGCACGACCTGGCACCTGCTCACAGTGCCAAAACCACTGATAAATGGTTTACTGACCATGGTATCACTGTGCTCAATTGGCCTGCCAACTTTCCTGACCTGAACCCCATAGAGAATCTGTGGGATATTGTGAAGAGAACATTGAGGGACTCAATATCCAACACTGGATGAGCTAAAGGCCGCTATCGAAGCATCCTGGGCCTCCCATAAGACCTCAGCAGTGCCACAGGCTGATTGCCTCCATGCCACGCTGCATTGAAGCAGTCATTTCTGCAAAAGGATTCCCGACCAAGTATTGAGTGCATAACTGTACATGATTCTTTGTTTGAAGGACCAGTTAGGTCCCTGTTTTTAGCTGTAGTAATGGCCAGTTAAAGTAAAAAGAATAATAATGAAGAAATAATAAAATATCAAACAGGGAAACAGACCACGCCTATCTTAGCTGAATAAACAAAATGTACATAGTTGTATTTTACTCATTTATTAAGTGATTGTTTCCTTTGAACAATGACATCACTTTTATGGTTCAAGTTGCTGAAACGAAAGAAAAATGCACCTAGCAAGAGAACTGTACTACTGTAACAGAAGTGCAAAAAAGCATTACCTTCACAATTTAGAAACTGTACCTCAGTGGTTCACAGCCCTGGTCCTCAGGGACCCCTTCCCTACAGGTTTCAGATGTGTGTCTGCTCCAGAACACCTGATTCAAATTCTGACATGACCTATACAAGCATCAAGAATGGAGGGTCAAACTGGACAAAATTAAAACAATAAAATCATCATTAAATAAATAAATGTTGTGAATGTCCCATAAGTGAAGTAAATGTAACATGAAAGAAATGTAATATTAAATGTGCCATTAAATTAAATGTACCATTTATTTATTTAATACATCATTAGAAATAATAAATGTACTATTATATCATGAAATAGACTATTATGCAATCAAATGTGCCACTGAATAATTAAGTATAATTTTAAAGATGACATAACGTAACTAGTGGTACACTTAATATTTAATGATGTATTAAAATAAATTGTACATTTAATGGTACATACCTTTTTTTTCTATTTCACAACGTATTTATTTAATATCTTCCCTTGATGAAGCCTTTCTACGGAGCCCACGAGGGGACATGGGGGAATTTCTTTTTCTTTTGCGCCCCCACGCAATACTTTTTGCGTTCCCATGCAATAGTCTTTGCGTTATCTCGCAATACTTTGTGGGATAGTTTCCAAACCAGGTAACTGAAAAAATGGAACAAACATTACACCCCTTTTTGAGATTTATTGAGTTTTATTTTGAAATTGGCCTTAAATAAAATGATCTTCAATCAGACTTAAAGACAGTTATTGTCCACAAGCTGTCAAACTACTGAACTCTGGACAATAATACTGCACGAAACCACATCTGTGACACTTTTTTTTCTTACTGTTGCTACATGATGTGTACTTTGTTTTTTTTTTTTGCACACCACTTTTGTTTTTATGGTGATTTCAATGGTTCTTCTTATCCTAAGCATTTAATCGCATTGTTGAGTGTGTGTTAACCTTCATATGACAAATAAACCATACCAATGCCATATCAGTGTTGTTTTGTGAGCAGTTTTTCATCTGTGCTGCTGTTCCAAAATGCACACCTTTCTCAAGGCGATTAACAACTTTTGCGAGCAAACGCAAAAGTATTGCGTGGGGACGCAAAAGAAAAAATTCCTCCATGTCCCCTCGCGGGCTCCGTACCTTTCCCCTCTACTGTGGCAAAAGCTCTTAAACCTTTAGTGCACATGGAGCAATTTTGTTGATCAGATGAGACTTGACGCGTGATGGTACTTTGGTACTTTTCGTTTGACGAATGAAGAGATGCAGGGCTGATTCAAACCAGAATTTGCCTTCCAAGTGTGCCTTAATCACTGGTGTACTTGATTGCGACTAAACAACACCGCTACATTCAACTCTCCTGAAGTTCGGTAATATTTGCGACTTTTCTGTCAGTTCTATGAGTTTAATAGATAAGTCCTTACTTCTGACTTTACGTTGCAAATCCAATTTTACCATGTCCAGTTCTCCGCCTGCGTTTGCTCCCTCCATTTTCAAGGCCCTGTCCCAATTCCCACACTACACCCTACACCCCTCTATGAAGAGTGTACTTTGTACAAGTGCATGTAGGGGTTGAAGTGCGCAGGTTACAAGCGTGCAAAATTGGAGAATTGGGACAGTAGGAGTGACGTCATTGACTTGCACCTCTGCACCGTAAATGCAACATCAAAAAGGGCGGGACCCAGCGCTGTTTTCACAGTCTTGTTGCTAAAAAAACTATTTAAAACTACAACAAGCAATTGTTTTGAGGAGAAGAACGTGCAGGAAGCAAAGGAGGCTTATACACCAGACTCTTGCTGCGCCAGTGTTTGTTTGAAAGGTAACTTCAGTGTTATGGCCTACTGACTGCCCAGACTCACTCTGAACCCAGTGGTATCTTACAATGTTGAGCCTGGAAAACCAGTAAAAAAAAATATTTGTCGGCTTGCTGTCTAAAGTTCACGCAGTTCTTATTATACTGATTTGATGGTTGATTATGTTGATGGTTGTGATAGGTTTTTGCTCGCAACGTCATCTGCAGCAGTGAATTGTGGGTAATATACTTCGGCGAAGTCCGCTTAGATACTCGCTTGGCCAAAGTGTGGATTGAGGGCACAAAGGGGGCGGGGGTAAGGACCACTCTGGAGAATTGGGACACAGTACGCACTCGAACCTATCTACGGGAACGCGCAATTCAGGGACACAAGGGTGGAAGTGCAAGTATTGGGACAGGGCCCAACACAGGTGGAAAACATCGATCAGAAGCACTGTTGGCTTGTGGGTCGTGTAGTTTGTTTGACTCGCATTATAGTATAGGCTTCTTGGAAAAAAACTACACAATGGCGGCGTCGATCCAAGTTTATTTTTCTTAAAGTTTATAACAAAGTTTCAGTTTTACATTTCCAAAGACAATTGATCCTGGTTTGTTTTCCCTCCTATTGGTTGGCTCCTGCTCCTGTTAATTTTTTTATCCTATACCATCCCAATCACGTGATCTTTACTAATGCTGTCTCCCATCCCGCGGGATTCCCATGGGAATCCCGTGACCCGTGGGATTCCCGAAAAAATGTCAACCTCTAGTACCCAACTACTGCAAGAAGCTTAGTGAAACCTTAATGTGTTCAGATACAATTCCTCAGTTAATTCTTAAGTGTGACCCTATGAAGTCCTGAAACTTCCCATAAGGTAATTTGAGTATAAACTGGGAAACTTTTTAAATGGAGAATAATACAGAAAATCCAGTTTAAAATGTTCTTTCTGAAGTTAGAAATAAGATACCTCTTGTAAAATGTCAACCTACTCAGCACTGCACACTATTCTGACATTAACCAGCAATAAAATCAAATACACTTTTCATCCTAAAGTAAATGACTCTATCTAATGAGTCAGATGATGCACAACGAACATATTTGTTTAAAGTGGAGAATATACACAGTGAGGCTCTTTTAGAACAAAGACAAATCATTACCTTGCATCAAACAAATCTTTATTTTTAATTCCTAGACACTGATTGTGGTGTGCATTATGACAGATAACTATTAAGATAAAGTCATTTTAAAACCTAAGAAATAAAAGATTGTATTTTTAAGAGATAAGCATGAATTGTTGATTATCAGTCATTTTGTCATCACTATTTGTCTGCAACTAACCTCACAAAACCACACACCACCATATTACCAACATGTAATTGGAAATTTACAAATCTTTTGCTGACAGAGAAATTGTATATTTACACTTAGCACAATATATAAATTATTAATTAATTTAATCATAATTGTTTTTATCAAATTGCAATGTAGCATGTGTTTTAACCCTTGTGTTGTCTTGCGGGTCAAAAGTGACCCACTACTACGTTTAGCTGTAGAAAAAATACCTTGAACCACCTTTTTCCAACTTGAAATTTTAAGACTTTTCCTAAAGGGACCCCATTATTAGAAAAAAAAAAAATTATACTTTGTTTTTGTTTATGTTTCCATGTGGGCTGTACACCAATAGGATACAAAGATTGTATTATGGGTCATTTTTGACCTTTAGGACAAGGGGAGTAAACAGGATATTAAGAATGCACAAGGGTTAAGTTATTTTGAGTTAGAAGAAAAACATTTAAAAATTGCAAAAAGGTAGCAAGAAAGATTCATGGTAAAAAGGTAGAAAGATTCACATTTATGTTTAGGGTTTCTGTAACACTAGCATACAGATGAAATTCAGTTTAGCCAATTTTAACATATAATTACTAAACAGTTTTCTTGGTATGGTAATCACTGAATTCATCATTATGTTTTACACTATGGATTATTCTATGTTTAGTCCCAATGTACTTTGTGATTTAAATGCACCTAATCTCATTTCAGAAAAAGCAGACAAAAACAAAATTATATTTCTTGTTCTCCTATTTTTTTCCCATAACATTTTTCCTTGTGTTTTTT